>NW_022146377.1:0-15000 GCF_002938485.1 Sitophilus oryzae | reverse complement strand
ACATAAATAATTTTATTTCTTACTGAATTTAGTATATTTTGTTCGATTTTAATCGTATATTTACATTATTTTTAAGATTACTATTCTATTAAATCACCTATTTATAGATTGACGGTTGGTGTCAATCGAGTTTAGTTTTTTAGTAAACGCCTTCCACACGAATTCGCCACACGATCGAGTACGTTTCCATTAAAATGGAGGAAATAAAAAAAAAGCTGAAGAAGCACGAGTAGCCTTACTTTCACCTAAAAGTGAATCAATTTCCCAAAGAAATATAAAAAATGCCTTCAGTGACCGTGACAGAGAAATATTGTAGCAGGGGATATCAATGAAACTGTTCTCCTGGCATATATCGTTATGACCATAGACTAATGTCATGTACTAGAGATAGATGCGATACGGAATCAAACAAATAAAACCGTCATTTAGAGCCACTGTCTATCTAATATAAAAAATATTTTAATTATTACTATTTTATTTTGTATTTGCGGTAGCTATATTGTAATGTCACGTGAAGTACGATTATTTATTTTATAAGTCATTTTTATAAATTCATTATTTTTTACATTTTCACCATTTTTAAACATGTTGTACAATTTCACAGGTAATTGTAACAATGATGTTGTTGGTCCGACATAATTTGCATGTATGTGATACACATATATTTGTTAAATATGCTACTATGAGAATACGTTTTTTATTAATTATATCATATTTGACCATTTACAGTATGCCGCCGTTGGACGGCATTTATTTACTAAGTTAGTGTACGTTGATTTTTCAGAGTTTAAAGTACGATGAATTTCTTACGGAATTTTTTTACGTATTTTTGTTTAGAAGAATGAGATTACGCATTTATGTTTAGAATTATAAAACCGTAACGTGTATTTATTAAGTGTGATTTCAATTTTAAAGTTAACACTATTTTATTTCAAAATCTACATATATAAAATGCTAATGTTTATCTGTGTCGTCTCTACTGAAGCAACGACTTGCTTTAGAAAGTTGCTTTTTTTACGAAAAGATAGCTAATTGGCTCTTCTAAAAACTGTCGTCGCCGGATTTTTTATTTTTCATTTAATTAAAAAAAAATAATAAGTATTTTTTTTCCTGATGTCATGGCGTATGCGCCAGGCTTCAACTAGTACAAAATAATTTAAATATTTCCGAATGACGTTTTTTTTTCTATTGTGCAATAAAAATGTTTTAACAAATCGCTGGAACTTTTTTGCTATGGAAAATTTTGTATTTTTATGAAATAATTTCCAAAGCACATTTTTACGTAGAATTTAATGGTTTGTATAATTTTTTTGAAATTAATAGTTTAAGAATCATCAACAGATAATTTGATTTTTTATATGGGACACCCTGTATATTTTTAATTCGTTGAAAGAATTAAAAATTACCTTTCCAAAAATATAGCATACTTGATATTTTGCTTGATTCCTCTTCAAGATATAGAGTTTTTAAAAATTCGCCCACTTTGTATAAGTGGCTTTGAACGGCGCCGGTTGTGATGCAAAAATAATTCTAGCTGTGATCAAAACGAAAGTAATATTTGCAATGAGAGATGCGGAATTTTATAACAATTTAAACTATATTTAACAGCATCAACACATTTAAACTATATCTAGTAACAATAAAAATTAATAGCTAACCAAGACATGGATTTTGCAACAGGTGTTCAACATGTCGACCGTTTTCTGTTACGGACAGACGGGATATTTTTGAACATTTCTCGCAGAATTCATTAACTCAGTGGAGGTGAAATATACCCTCGCATAACCGCTATGTACTTCTAATTCTTGTCTAGATTATACGGGCAATTAAAAATAAGAACCTTTATTCTTCCGCAATGATAAAAACCCAGCACTAAGTCCAGCGGCCTCGACGGCAACGTCTGGGATGTTGGTTAGCTATTCAATTATTTTTGAAATTGGCTGCAAAAATTTGCTGGTAACGTCAGCGTTCTAAGGCGGTGCCTCGTCTTGCTGGAAAAATATGTTTTCGAGTACCATTATCAATAAGAGGTCAGGGGTCAATAAGGGGTCAGGGGTCAAGCCTACTAGTTAAAAATGGCGAATTTTTTGAAATTCTGTATTTTGAAAGGGACTTTAAGAAATATCAAGTGTTCTATATTTTTGGATAGGTAATTTTAATTTCTTTTCAGTTAATTAAAAATATCCAGGGTGTCCCAAATAAATTTTTTTTTTCTGTTTTAAAAATTTTATTTGTGATTATACTTAAACCATTAAATTCTACCTAAAAGGTGCTTTGGAAATGTTTTCATAAAAATACAAAATTTTCTATATCAAAAAGGTTAGCGATTTGTTAAAAATGCACATTTTTGACCCACCCTGTACATGTAACTGATTTCAATTATTCTAAAGCCGGAAAAAAGAGAAGAGAGATTTTTTTTTGATTTTGAGTCTGGGGAGACTTCTATGTATTAGATTTTTTGTTTTTTTTATAAGTGATTTCAGCTTATACAAATTTACCCCGGTATTTCTTGATAAACAATCTATTTTTAATTACGTAACTTGACATTGTATATTCAGAAGTTTTAATTAAGCCCAAAGGATCGGCTACATAGTCATTAACTTTTTGAATACTAACGTCGTTTACAGAAGCTTACAGAGACCTTCTGGATGCGACAGATCCTCGACTTGTATTCACTCATCCAGGATGGTTTTACATTATTTATGCATTTTCGCTCTTAATGAGAAGTCTTTTTAATGCTGCCCCGAACTATTTTGCAAATGATATTAAATTAGGTATCTTTAATGAAAATTATTATTGTCTATTTCGATATAATAATTTAATGAAGCAACGATATATAAATCCAAGCTTTTTAAATATTTTATTTAACAGATATTTAAGATATTTTTCTGAAGTCTAAACAACGTTTGACCTTGATTGCCTCGTGGTATAAATATTAGTTCCCACGTTTCCTGAAATTGATCGAGACGCGCCGTGATTGGTTGTTGTTTTTTATTGTTAATCTGGGTTAACATTAAAACAAACAACCAATCACGGCGGGCTCTGATCAATTTCAGGAAAAGTGGGAACTAATTTTATATAACATTTTTAATAACACTAATAACTTCTATCGTACTATTTCCAGAAATGTTTTTCGAAATGTTTTAGAAATTGTTGTAGAAATATACATCACATTTTTTCTAACTTTCATGCAGAACTTCTTTCTCATAAAACCTTTTTCAATAATAAAATACATTCAACTCATTTTCTGGTACTTGTAAATATTGGTATAATTAATATTTTGCTTCTCAAAATTGCGGAGATGCAAAATTTTTAAACTCGAACCCACTGAAACGGGACAGAGAACTCGCTATGTAAACATTGTAATTACTTTGTACCCGCATAACAGATGAAGTGAGTGGGTGTGTGGGGATTAGTAACGGCTTGCGGAGAATGTTCAACTAAAATTGCATTTTCAGCATATAGACTGAAAAATCTATTTTTGTCGAGGTATAAAGTATAAAAAAAAATTGCAATACAATGTGTTAGGCAAGAATATTAATTTTTACTAATCATAAGGACATATAGCTGGCTAGATTTCCAATATATCTAGTAATTATATCTCTTTATAGTTAATGAATTATCGCTTGTCAATTTTTTTTAAATTTCAACAGTGACTCACTCACCGTTGTCTTCTAAAAGTGTTACAAACTTCAAATTTCGAATTTTAGGTAGTTTTAAGCTTATAACGGAAGGAATAAAAGAGAAATCTCGAAATATCCTTATGGATTAAAAGTTAGCTGCCTAGCCGCTAGCTTAACCGACTTTCTAGTCGACAAAAAGTTAGAAAACTAAAATTAATCAATTACATATTGTCTGATTTTATTTATATATCAATATAATAACAATAATTCAAAGTTTATACATTATTGCTAGTCAAACTTGTTTATTTTCGACAGTGACTCACTCACCATCATCAAAATTCTAAGGTATTTCTACAGGGTCCGGCAGTAGTGCGTCGGGCATCTGTAGCTCCTAGAATAAAAAACTTTGGAATTTTGTTTAAGTGCAAGCCTAAAGTATGTACGAAGATGTGTTTCAGGAAGATATTTTAACTTCATTCTTTAGTGCATTTTTGGCTTCTTTTAAGATTAATTTACATAATCCTAAGATATGAAGAAACATATTTCAATAGATTCAGAGATATTAATAGATAAATAAAAAATATTTATTTTTTAGCCATTCTTAAAAAAATATTAAAAATACAAGAACTGTGCTGAAATCAAAACTATATTAGGTATTTACTTTAGATGGTTTGTACCTACTTTGTTATAAATATGGTAATCGTAAATCATACAGGATGTTTAGAATTCTACGCCAAAGTTTCAAAGAAAAAAAAACTTTTTCTTCGTTTTTTTTTAAATGGTTCACCCTGTATATTATTTTTTTAATAGATGGAGAACTAAAAAATGAACATTTTTTGTATTTAGAGTATTTCAAAATTTTTAACGGTTTCGTAGATATTCCGTTTTATATTTCATATGGCATTTTCCACAGCAAATTTTTATCAAAGCTACCCAATGATTTTTCTCTCGTATTTTACCGTTGAAAGAGCCATATGAAATAATACTACGTGTATCTGCGAAACCATTAAAAATTTTGAAATACTATAAATACAAAAGATGTTCATCATTTTTTAGTTTTCCATCTATTGGAAAATAAATATACAGGGTGTTCCATTAAAAAAAAAACAAAGAAAAAGTATTTTCTTTATATATTATTTATTTTAGAAAGTTTGGCGTAAAATTTTGAACACACTGTATGATTATATCTCTGAAATTATCGAAATAAATTTACCCATATCTTAGGATTATGTAAGGTGATCTGATAGGAAGCCAAAAATGCTTTAATATACAAGGTGTTCCGTTAAAAAAAATCACCCCTACTCACTCACACTTATATGAGCCTCCCTATAAAAGTTAAAATATTTTCCTGAAATAATCCTCGTATGTACTTTAGGTTTGCACTTAATCAAAATTCCTAAGTTTTTTAAAGATGCCCGATGCACTATTGCCGGACCCTGTAGAAGTTTCACAAATTTTGAATTTTGGGTAGGCGGTATGAAGTAAGCCGGGTCGCATTTAAGCAAAATGTACCATTATATAGTCCATTGTGCGATTATCCCTGCTCTCATTGGCCGAGACTAAACGCTGGTGCGTTTTGCCAAACGTGACTAAAACGCGGTACATTTTGCCACGTTGGCGTGAAGCATGGTGGCCATTCCTAACGCAGGTACATTTTGCCAAACTTTACTAAAATGTGGTACATTATGCCTGATGCCGAGCGGCATTAATCTTTTCACTTGCTCTGATTAAAATATTGTTTACAAATTAATTGTCGTTATGCAATAATATAGCTGATATGTTTTAAAATTTGCTGCTTTTGGCATTTTTACAAATAAGTATAATTTAAAGGCAAAATTATATTAAGCAAATCGGAGTTGGCGGATTGATATGACAACTTCGCCAAAAACACTCCGCCGTTACATTTAAAGTACCAAGCGAGCAAAATACCGAAGTTTATGATGGAGACATAGAAATGGGCTATTGTTCTTGTAACATTGGAAGACTAGGAAGTTTGTGTAAGCATTAAGCTGGTATTTCCTTCTTCTTTTTGGATATGGATGAAATTACTACCGACGACCGTTATAACATGGCAATTCTGGCATTTTGCGATAAAGCCCAAAAACGGGAATTTTATGCTCCCATAGCAATATGTAATACTGATAATAGTAACAGTATTGGAGGCGACAGTGCTCCAGATGTTTTTCAGATTCAAACAGCTACTACATCAGAAACTGCCTCAAGCAATATTAATCCTTTAATGGTCGTTGCAAATGGAAAAATTGATGAACCTGATGCCCTTCTTCAAAAATTAATTGAAACCATAAAAGCAAAACACCAAACTTATGGGTCTTCACCTACTATAATTAATCGATGTTTTAAACGACTGCAAAATGTGAAGCAAAGAGGAGCATGGGATACTTATTTAAGTTCATTTGGTACCAATATTGGGATAAGAAAACGATCTGGAGCAGTTATACGCGTTCAACCAACGGCGTTAGCAAGAAATCCATCAAGTTCCAATGTTAGGAAAAATGTGTCTAATGCCAAATCACACGGTGCTGCTCATTAATTGATACGTTTATCTGGGTTGTTTAAATGATGCTTGTATTCGAACCTCATGCACACTTGCATTTTAAAATATCTATATTTTTTTTAAAATAGGCGTTTTCTTAACTTTTTACGGTAATCTTAAATATACGATCAAATATTAAATAGGATAATTCTGGGGGCATTTCTAAAAATCAAAGATTACGCAAACGCTTACTTTATAAGTTACATAAATTTCGGAATACAATATGATTGTGATGTTTTTATATTAAGTTTATAATACTAGTAATAACGTAATGACATTTATAATATTTTAGTCTAATCTATATTGTATATTTAAGAACACCCTTAAAACATAATTTGGCAGTGTATAGTATTTTCATCAGCGCGCGTGACAGACTTTTTACTATATTCAGTCTATGGCAGAACGTACCACGTTTTAGTCACGTTTGGCAAAACGCACCAGCGTTTAGTCTCGACCAATAAGAGCAGGAATAATCGCACAATAGACTATATAATGGTACATTTTGCTTAAATGCAGCCGGGTCAATAAAACTTTATAAGATCTGAAAAATTTGCTTTTTAAAATTAGGTATTATTTCATTTTATAGCTGGATTGATTTTTGAACCAATCTTCTTTCAATTTCGTAACACGATTAATAATTTAGGTTGAAAATTAGCGATAAAAGATGCAACTGTTTCGGTATGCATTTGGTCCGAAAATGAAATTGGCGCTGCGCCAGGACTGACAAAACTTCACCAAAGCAAGTTGCGAATGAACAATTGAACGGCTGGCAAGCAGAACCGGTTGAATTCGTTTTAATGGCCCTTAAAAACCTAATGCCTCTCCATTTTCAATGCCACCGAACAGTCGACCACTTACAAATAAAGCGCTGAAATTCATTCGCGGCGTTAAAGAGGCTACATCACTTTTTGCGCACACAGCATCTTTATTTTTTGTGGCTAATAGTTTATGACATGCATTATATTTCCTATTTTTGATTAAATTATATCAATCATTAGTTAATAATTGAATTAAAAGTTTATAGCTTCATTCTGAAGCTCAGAAATTAGTGGACTAAATTTGTAGTTTCAATTAATTATACTTTATACTTAAACTTACGTATATCATTCACAATGTCTAAAAATATAATTGAAATTAATAGAAAATCCTATAGCAACAACTTGCGGTGAGTCAGTTTTTAATTTTTAATCACAATTTCTCTTGACGGATGATAATTAATTCGGATACGGACGATATTTCAGCAAGGAGATCGAAATCGAAAAAATATCAAAGATATGATTTTTAAGCGGCATTACAGGGGCTACACTATTTTGATAACAAGAAAAAAAAGTCAGTGGCGTACATGTTTTTTAGAAAAAATCCAGTGATGAATAAAATTAATAAATATACATATAGTTCAGTCATTGGGGATTTTGCTTGGAAAAAGTCCGGAAGTTTGCAACTTTGCAGGTTTATAGGTTTTGAGGTCCCTAACTAAAAATCCATAAAATGCACATTTCCAAACTTACCGCCGGCATATTCCATCTTGCCAAGATGGCGCCCAAAATCGCTATTTTGTGAATATCTCGAAAACTATGTGTTTTCGCGAAAATTTGAGGAAAGCGAGATTGAGAAATTAAAGAGAATAAAATTTCTATAAAAAGGTTTATGAAAATTTTCGCTAAAGTCAACCGTTTAGGCAGAAAATCCCTGGAAATTTTACAATTTTGCGTAAAATATGATATATTATGTATAGTCGATTTTCCGAAATCTAATGTCGATTAGGGTTCACTAAAAGTAGTTTTAGTTTAGTTTCTTCAATTTTGTCATGAAACAGTGGCGTATCATTAATTCGCTCATTAATTTATGAATAATTAATTTTAATTATTGAAAATGTGAACTTGTTTCCACACAACCCAAGAGATAAAGTACATGGCGCGTTTATTTTAACGTGGTCTCCCCGAAGGCCTACTCCACTAGGAAAATTAAAAACTTTAACTTATCTGCACAAGCCCGACGGATCTGACTCATTGATGTCAAAGTCGATCGTGTCTGCTGTGCTGGGCTCATCAGGGTGGTCTCTCAATACGTCCAACTTTTCATCTTCAGCCGCCAGGGAGGAATATCTACAGGCAAGTCCAACCCCTCTTCATCGGATTCGTCAGTGACAGTTCAGTGACGTTGTCACAGGATTTCCCATTGCAGTATGCAAATCATTGAACATTTTAATCCTGCTTTTCTGCATTCGCAGGCATTTGTGGCTTTACCACAGTTGTTTGCATTTACAGGATAAAAATGCCACTAGGGATTTTGACCTGGATCTTTCAACGTTGTGACTGGAGTAATACCTGTTTTGTTTTTCTTCCAACCCCATTTTTTCGGCATTTTTTCGACACAGTTTGGTACAACCAGACCAGTGCTGAACCTGGTGGTAAGTTCGCAATGAATGCTGTCCAGCACGACAATTAATTATTCATAAATTAATGAGCGAATTAATGACACGCCACTGTTTTATGACAAAATTGAAGAAATTAAACTAAAACTAGTTTTAGTGAACACTAATCGACATTTGATTTCGGAAAATCAACTATAGTATGTATATCATACTTTATGCAAAATTGTAAAATTTCCGGGGATTTTGTGCCTAAACCGTCGACTTTAGCAAAAATTTTCATGTGAATTTTTAATGGAAATTTTATTCTCTTTAATTTTGCTCTCTTCAAATTTTTGCAAAAAACGCATAGTTTTCGAGATATTTACAAAATACCGATTTTGGGCGCCATCTTGGCAAGATGGCGGCGCCGGCGGCAAGTCTGGAAATGTGCATTTTATGGATTTTAGTTAGGGACCCCAAAACCTACAAATTTGCAAAGTTTCAAAACTTCCGGACTTTTTTCCAAGCAGGCTCTTTTTTTGATCCCCAATGACTGAATAATATTCTTATAATAACTTTTCTCCTCAAAATTTCAATCGAATCACTAAAAGCATTTGGAGGAAAAAAAAATAAGACTAACCTCCTGTAGCTACGAAACCAACCAGAATCCAACCTATGCTGATATAAAAAATAAATCGTATATTTACGTAAGGTATATCCCCACGAGAAATGGGACATGTTTTTTTTAAATACCCTGTATAAATCCAGTGAAAATGGTGCATTTATTTAAAAAATTGATAATTATTAATTATACATTTCTATATTTTCTATAGAACATATTCAACATATTCTGATAAAATTGTACTTATGCAACAAAATTATCTGGTTACCAAACATAGTTAAAAATGAAACTTCGCTGATACTATCTACTACTAATCTTCACTAATACTAAAGTGTAATAACGTCATAACGACGAGAATATACGTTACATTGTTATGTTTACGTTTGATGCGATATACACTAATAAAATCTTCTTGCAGTAGTATATACGATCGAGTTAATTAAAGAGTATTTCCTCCTTGGTTTATAATCTGTGATAAATGGGCTTTATCCAGAACTTTATGAATATAGCTGTTGTTATGAGGCGATACAAACTTCACTTGCATTAAAGTTAAAGAGATTTTAGATAAAGGTGCTTTGGGAACAAATAACCGAAGTATTCCCTCATGAATAACTTTATTACAAAACAAAAGAGAACATGAATTAATTTATTAATACAATTACGTTGTAATTGATTACATAAGAGAAAATGTAGCTATGCTAGTTTATAATCTGATAAAAGCTTTAGGTAAAGTTGTAGTGTGGTCACTAATTAAATGAAATACAGCTTGCCCCCAGTTTTCTCAGTGGATTTCGAACCCTCTCTGACCAAAATCGGATTAAAAGCAATTGTCTGCAGTTATCCAATTTTGGCTTATACGGATGCACGACGAGATTGTCAAAGGAGTCGATAATTATAACTAAACAAATAAACCAGTAAATTCCTTTGCTTTCAAAAAATTTATCAATAGATTTAGTCTTAAAATGACGAAAAAATGTTGTAAACGTAGTAACCTCTTGGTGTAAGTGGTTGTGTATGTAGTATAGAGATGAGCAAAACTGCGATTCTCCAATCGCAATTGAAACTGCGATTGAGATTTTTAAATCGCTGCGACTGTAACCTGCGATTGCGATTTTAATATTTAAATATTTTACTAGGCTTACATATTGGTATGCAACATTACAGTTGAGGGTTGGAATCTTTGGTGTTACACAGCAAAATAAAACACTAAATCACCACAATACACCAAAACACTTTTACTTTAACACTGGACGCGCGTTTCGCTAACCATGTCAGCATCATCAGCAGATGATTAAAAACTGTTTAAAGTTTTTAATGATCTGCTGATGATGCTAACATGCTCATTTAGTGTTTTATTTTGCTATTTTACTAGGCATTCTATTCAGACTGTCATTTTCTATCGAATAAAGTAAAAAAATACGAAGGATGATATTTAAAAAAAAAGTTGTAGTTATTTCCGGTGAAACAGGAAGTGATTAAAACGAATTGAATACGCCAATCAATCCTAATTTATGTCATATGCTTACATACCAAATCTCGTATTTTTTATCAGAAAAAATAAAAAAGTTATAGAGGCGAACCACTCTTGAGAAGTACCCGGTATATTACCGATCTTGGCCCTAGAAAATAATACCTTCTCTATAAATATATAAAATCAGAGAAAACATTCAATCGCCCAAAATTAAATTTTCAACAAAATCGCAAATCGCAACTCCTAAAAATACAAACTCGCAGATAGAAGGTTATCACGGTCCTAGTTTACAAAATCACAATCGCAACAAAATCGCATCAAAATCGCAATTATAGTAATATTGTTGCCTAAATTGAAACTCGCAAATAGAAAAAATCGTAGTCGCAGTTTCCTATGACAGCTAATCGTAGGTTCCGATTACGATTTTAAAATCGCTGCGATTGAATCGCAGTGCGGGATTTGTTGCTCATCTCTAATGTAGTGTATCAGTTAATGGAACTCACTTTATTGTTATTGCTTTATTAATTACTTAATTACTATTTTTAACAATGATACCAAAATGCAAAAATAATACGACGAGCTTCTCAAGTGTAGGTAAGTGTCTTCGTCTTCTGTCATTCGCGTATTAAGAATGGGCACAGTGATGGTATTGATAATATTGCGGTAATAATAATACTGGTGAGAATTAGAATTAGAATAAGTGGGATGGGGGTTAATCTCTGCGACCTTAGAGATCTATTGTGTCTCCCTTTCTTGAGTTATAACTCATCATACAGTCCCAGGACTTCCTACGGAGACCCGTGTCCTTCACAGTCGAGGAGCTACGACCCAGGCCGGGTAGACGAAACGGTAGCTTGTCTCGCCTGTTGGGTTTAGAGGTAGGAGGTAGGCTCCCGACCCTTGGAGGAGGTGGTAGCTTGTATGCCACTTCGGAGGATGGTCTCACGCAAGTGTCAGCCACCTCTTCTGTAGTTTTCTTTGGGTTTGGCCCCTTGGAACTTTCATTGTTACTGTTCCCAGTGTCGCTAGGGGGTTTCCCCACAGCTTCACCGGTGATGTTTTTATTACTATTATTATCAGATATCATAGTGTTCCTATGAGTCGCTAGGGACAGTCGGTCCACTTCTACAGAGCCCCGCATATAGAAGTAAGGGGTAAAATACAATGGGGTGCCCCCCGGTGCCCCAACGTTGAGACTGTCCGTAGCCCCGCCCGGTATCGTTATATGTCTTGGTGCAATTCCCTGACCACGACACTACAGTCAGGGACAAGACGATGAGTGAGATGCTTCTTAGACCAAGCCAAGTGCTAGAGGGGATTCCCCCCAGCACCTGACCAGGAGCTTCCCCACCAACGACAAGGTCTTGCATCTCCTAGGGGAAGATAATACTGGTTATTGCTTCCGGATTAATTTTCTTGAATAATTCAGTAATAAATTGGTTTTCCACTTGTTGGATACATTTTGGCTTGAGATGAACCGCCTATTCAAAAATAAAGGCGGTTCATCTCACATATTTATCTAAATATCTTTTTTTAAATTCTAAACATTCAGTTTTAAGACACTCTGTATACATAAATAAAATTATTGATTTTTAAAATAGTATTCGCAAACTAGGGAGGGGGAAATCAGGCGACGAACAGAGATAATAATTGTTAAGTAATAGCTTTGAGACGACCATTCGAGATGCATTGATGTTATTTTGGTTTGTAAGTTTTGTGACAAAGAAGGTTATTAAAGGTAAAGTAAATGTTTTCTCATTATTTAACTAAAGCATATAGCTTATTTGTCTGTTGTCATATTCTGTGCTAAAGATTTTCCTTATTTATTTCATCTGAGAATGATATGTAAGGGAAATTGGAACAACTTTCGTTGCATGTCATCAATGACACCATGCGTCGTCTTATGGAGTTTGCTGGTGGTCGTATTATGATGTGCAACCAAAGTTATTTTAATTTCCCTTATATGTATTTAATGGATTCAATTTATGATGTGTGAATAATTTCAATTTAAAAGTAATCTAAATGCAATTGTTTATTGTTCATTCATGCCGATGTTGGTGGTTCAGTGTGAAAATAAGGGCCTTGTTGAATGTACTAACATTTCGACCGTAAATGGGCATCTTAGCACACAAAAGAGCAAAAAAAAAACAATAAATAGAATAACTGATAATCTAAAGATATTTGCACCAAACCTTCAACTTTAGCTTCGAGTTCCGCAACCAGAGGGCATTAGTACCTACGGGTAGGGATACATTAAGCTAACAGCGCTTTCAGATGGAGCGGACCGTACGCGCGGACCGTCCGCGCGGATGTTTTCAATATAGCTCATCCGGACGGAGCATACGCGACCCATGTGAAACCGTTCATATAAACTCATGGTACTTGCTCGAAGTCGCGAACGGTCCGTCGCAGACGCTCCGCTTCATCTAAAAACGCTGTGACAAAAACTCTTCAGTTTTGAACGATATAAATGTGGCATGTTTTGAATGTCCGATACTATCAACCTTGGTATGAGTACAGTTTTTGTATTATTATTATTTCTTAATAAAGTTCAGAACAGCATAGTTGGATTCTTTGGAATAGTGATCAAGGTTTTCTCTGCCGTGCTCTTTTACTTGTGAATTCCAGGCAGAGTACGGCACTCCTTTCATGTCATTTAATACAATAAGTAGGGCTATTTACAAATTTAGCGTTTCATTTACATGACATATTTGCCTCAAATTTCCCAAAATATTGCTTCTATTGAGGCGCATCCGAGGTAATCACAATAAAAAATATTTTTAACACAACGTAGGCTCCTTTACTTCATTTAATTTTTTTTGCTAAACAGTG
The DNA here is from genome assembly GCF_002938485.1 of Sitophilus oryzae. Classification (NCBI taxonomy): domain Eukaryota; kingdom Metazoa; phylum Arthropoda; class Insecta; order Coleoptera; family Curculionidae; genus Sitophilus; species Sitophilus oryzae. Next base: position 1,545 of record NW_022146377.1, on the reverse strand, counting down.
GACCAAAATATTACCTCTTCAACTTTTGTTGAACGAGCCTGGGTGGTTATACTACAGGCTCAAACTTTATCTATTTCATAGTACTGATAAACTATTTTTATTTCAGAAAAATACAACGGAGAATGAAAACAATATTGGCTTAATCTTCAAGGAGTGTCTAAAACAAAAAGGACTGAACGTTCTTGATCGGGTATTAAATCGAGACGTAATAGAAATTACGAAAAGCATTGTCTTGGTGAGGCGGAATAACGAAAATGAGACGTCAAATCACACAGAATGGTAAGAAAATAAAATCTTAATTTCTTGTAGTGGGAAAATACGAGTAAATTATGTTGGACCCTGCGTAATGAAATATTTTTTTAAAAACTTCTGGTGATATTTATTTATTGAAGCATTGGTTTACCACCTTTCAATAGTAGTGCATATTACTATGATTATATTATGACCCCCGTTTATACATTTGATGAAGTAGATAAACTGATTATAACTTTAAATCTAAAATTACAGGTTCCATATTCATCATAGTTTCTGCATGATTATTTGGTATATGTGCTCTATAATTGCAAAACTTTTCTTCAACAGAAACCCTTTAATTACATTTCAGACTTTCATTAGAATTCTAGCTAGCAGGAAATAGCTTTTATGTAAATATTTAGGTTGATGAAAAAGTATGATACTAATTAAATTAAAATTTTCAAATAATATTTATTTTTTATTTTTGTAACTAACCAAAATATCTGAATTTCGCTAACCAAACAAAAAAGTATTCCTACCATTTTCTGAAAGTTACTGAAAGAAAAAATAGCAAAAATGAAAGAAAAAATGCAGAAATATCTCTGGCACAAGGATATTATCATAGATATATATTTTTAGAATATACTCTGGTTTATTTTGATATTGGGTACCGTATGATCGAAAAAAAAATGGCGTCAAAGAGGGGTGGAGAATTACAATCGGTGATAATTTTGGCGCAGTCAATCTTTAGAAAAACTGCCTATCAAAAACATGTGTATAGCCTAAACGTCAAATTTAGCGATTGCCACAGCTACTGTGCCATGAAGAGAAGACATTTGGCTATCTATTTCAAAAATTAAATTGTTCGAATTATTTAAAAAATCTCATTATAATTCACTTCCGGTGATCAGGAACAGTTTTGCTTAAACATTTAACACAGAATCAACTATGCATAAACATGCTGTCTATTCCTACCAAATATTCCGTTAAGCGCTCTGTTGTTCTTTTGTATATTTTTCAACTTAATTTAACTGACGGGTCGTATGATACTTTATCACAAAGCTTTTTCAGTATTGCGGTCATGTCGGCCACTGTGAATAAAAGTATCATTAACTTTCCGCAAAATTGCCTTAATACCCATAAAACGTATATTTCGGATTGTTGTCAACGTTATTTCTTTTCTCTATGTATTCTTTACGTATTTTTAACAATAGATATATTTCATGTTGACTGAAACTAAGAAAATTTTGTTGAATCTATTTTTTTAGATTTTGTCATCTATTTATTAAATTTAAAACAATATACAGGGTG
>NW_022146376.1:13173-19572 GCF_002938485.1 Sitophilus oryzae | reverse complement strand
TTTATTGTCTTATAATGTAATTATTAGGCTTTCTCTTTGGATACAACTGACTAACTCTATCTGTTGCTAGGATGTTCTATTAATTATAATTATTATTGTGTTTTTTAAAGGGTAATTGAAACCACTAATTGCGAGGTTGCGAATGAAGCTTCAGTCATGTGATTAAGCTTGACCGGCACAGCGTTGCCACTTTTACATATTTTCTTTTAACCAAAACAAAAATAAATTTATTATACATAATATAAACGGTTAATATTTAAGTTAGTAGTTAATATTTACATCAACAAAACTCACATCCTTAACAGCCCTTCTACTACCGCTTCCGTGTTCAAAATATTCTAACAAGGTTGCGATGAGTTTTCTGCAAAGGCTATTAAGCTATCTTGTACTTCACACTAAAAGATATTCTATAAAGAACAATGTTCGACTGCAAGATCTGTTAGTATACATGTTTAAGCTAATTTAGAGTATCATCAAAACGAATGGCAATGTCAGGAAAGAAATAAATAAATGTGACAACATGACATTTTTTATAGCAGAGCTACTACCTGAATCTCTAGCGGGAAATTTTAAATTCCAGTTAGTCAGCCCGGCGCCAAATATGTCCATTGTTGGCAACAATGAATTTAAAAATCGCGCCCTCGATTACGTAACTAAAAGTTTAATTGGCATAGCTTATATTTTTGAAATTATATTTCTAGGATTCACAATAATCTCATTATAATTCAAGTCTTTACACACAATATCTTTCAAAATTTGTACTTCACTCTTCAGAAAAGTCCAACAAATTCGTAAAAATTCGAATCACTTTCAAATGTGTCAATTGAAACAAACAAACTGTCACAAGTGGATTTTGATGATGTCTATTTCATTTGTAATGCACGTAATATAAAAATAGTACGACACTTTTTCCTTAAGAGTCTATTTCACTAGTCCGAAAAAGTAGCAAAATAAACGTTCGGCATTTAACGTTTTATGTAACACTGGCTAGGTATTTTTACACAAATGAAGAAGGAGATTAAAGATAAAGGATTATACTATATCCGTATTGTAGCACATTTTAACCAACTTCTTTATTTTTAAGATTTTGATGGTCAAACATCAACAAAATATTTTTTATGTTTGGACTAAATTTTCTCGAAAATAAAGACATAATTTAAAATTCCGTTACAATACGGAATGAGATTGAAGTTTTGTGATTACAGTGATATATAATTTATATAGTTTTGTAACAAATGGCTCGCTATTTTATTGCAAATTCTGAAGCTCTGCAAACCTTAATCAAGCCTTAATCCAAGCACGTGTATTTGGAATTTTGGGTGTAGCTTAAAGGTGCGTATTCATTATCCGAACGAACGAACGAACGAACGAACGAACGAACGAACGAATGAAAGTGCGGTATATTTAGACGGGGACCGAACGCATGCGGCCGTTCGTTCGTTCGTTCGCTCGACCATCCGTTTCGAGTCGGTACATCAAAAGGCGTTCGCCAACAAATGCCTCCGGTCTTCTCGTGCGGTTCTATCGTGCGAAAATATTGTTTCAGAAATGTTAGAATATCCGAGTTAAAAAGCGAAGTTGCTATTCACAACAAACAAAAGCATTGTGTACGCGCGACCGACAAAATGGGAGATATTCTGTTTCTTTTTCTACTGATATGGCGCCCTTATCGACTTTAGAAGTAAAAACATATTAGGGCCATCGTAAAAAAGATCGTCAGACACTGGCTCTAAATATAAGCAGGTAGAAAGTTTAGCTTCCAGTTATTTCAATGTTTACAATATAACGAAGAATCTACAACAGTATAATTACTTCTATTTTTATGAATGTTTAAGTTACTTTCTTAATTTTTTTTTCAAAATAATGTACCTAGTAGAAATATACTCTAATGAACCCTGTTTGAAAAACGTTAAATTAAATATCATATTTAAAATACAGTTGTCCTCCTTGTACATGACTACAATACAACTAAAAAAACTAATTTAATAAAAAAAAACAAGTGGTTGTAGAAAAGCTTTAAATATTATTTTTTTTTATTTTTTTACCATCGAAACTCGAAAGTATAATAACAAGTATCATACCAACTATTAATAGAGTATATCATATAAAAATGTTTTGAGTTTTTACTAGAATCGACCCTTGATAAAAAAAAAGGATTAGATTTAAGTTTACCTTTGATCCAGTCTGTATACTATTTCTTTGGATTTTCTGCACGTGTGCAAAAACTACACTAAAAACACTATATCTTATAGAAAATAAAATATTGTGCCTTGAACTTGAGGGATTTCATCTGAAAATTATTAATTTGTAGGAAAACCGGCAACAAGCGGCAGAAATAATAATATTTCCGTGCAGTCTTCTGGCCGCAACGACCAACGGACGGCCAGGACGTTAGTGTGCGCCCTAAGGGCTCAAACATACTGACGACCAGGTCGCACCGGCCAGGCTGCAGCTACCTCTAAAACCATTAAATCAAATGATATAGCGTACACTAACGTCCTGGCCGTCCGTTAATCGTTGCGACCAGAAGACTGCACGGAAATATTCTTATTTTCTACCGCTTGTTGCCGGTTTTCTTCCAAATTAATAATTTTTCAGATGAAATCCCTCAAATTCAAGGCACAATATTTTATTTTCTATAAGATATATTGTTTTAGTGTAGTTTTTGCACACGTGCAGAAAATCCAAAGAAATAGTATACAGACTGGATCAAAGGTAAACTTAAATCTAATCCCATTTTTTTATCATGGGTCGATTCTAGTAAAAACTCAAAACATTTTTATATGACATACCTACTCTATTTATGGTTGGTATGATACCTGTTATTATACCTTTGAGTTTCGAGGTTTAAAAAATAAAAAAAATAATATTTAAAGTTTTTCTACAACCACTTGTTTTTTTTTTATTAAATTGGTTTTTTTAGTTGTATTGTATTCATGTACAAGGAGGACAACTGTATTTTAAATATGATATTTAATTTAACGTTTTTCAAACCGGGTTCATTAGACTATATTTCTACTAGGTACATTATTTTGAAAAAAAAATTAAGCAAGTAACTTAAACATTCATAAAAATAGAAGTAATTACTGTTGTAGATTCTTCGCTATATTGTAAACATTGAAATAACTGGAAGCTAGACTTTCTACCTGCTTATATTTAGAGCCAGTGTCTGACGATTCTTTTTTTACGATGGCCCTAATATGTTTACTTCTAAAGTCGATAAGGGCGCCATATCAGTAGAAAAAAAAACAGAATATCTCCCTTTTTGTCGGTCGCGCGTACACAATGCTTTTTGTTTGTTGTGAATAGCAACTTCGCTTTTTAGTTAACTCGGATATTTTAACATTTCTGAAACAATATCTTCTAATTGGTAAAACGTAAAAAATCGTTAGATTTGACAACTCTGTTGAAACTGGTCGTTCATCTGGCCGCAGCTAAAAACGCAATACATCCGGCCAGCCAACGGCCAGGTCGTTGCGACCTGGTCATGAGTGAGTTCGAACCCTTAGGCAGATTTCTGAAATATAATATATATTTCCTTCGGCCACACACCCGCTTTACCCGACCCCTAAGAGCGACCCGAAAGTACAGCGTAATAGATTCTTAAGTCTTTTTATTAAATACTGCACTGGTTGGCTTTGATTTTAGACTACTAAAAATGACTTAAATAAGGATCATATTATAAAGATTGCCCTAACAGTGGTTAAATATATGAAGAGTTTGGCCAAAAAAAGCAGACCCGATACCCTTGTTCTTTTCTTATATTGTGATGTTGTATAAAGACCGTAGCGTAATAATAGTAATATAAGTTTAAAAACACCCACACGATATTTTTAGACAATCCTTGCACAATGAAAAGAAATGTTAGCGAAATGGTTGAGGTTTAGTTATGCGAGATTGCACTTGCAGATTGTTCGAAACAAGTAATTCTAAAATTTTTTTTTGAAAAATTACAGCATTTTAAATACATAAACTATACAGAAGCACAATAAGTTTTTTGTGTTGTTTTTTAGATTATTTGAGTTAAGATTTAGTGAAAAGTTTAGTTTTTATGTCGATTGTTTTAAAATGAGTTAAATTAAAAGTATTTTAAATAGTTATATCTTGAAATTGTGATAGATTTGATAGTTAAAATTAGATTTAATTTTCAGTTTTTGGTAGATTTTGTTCTGGATACCTACCATATAGGAATAGTTCAATATATAACCGTATTATTGAAAAAGGCGTCGAATTGGCTTGAAAATTACGATCGATGACATTAACCATATAATTTTACATGCAAAATGACAGAGATCTTTATTTCCAAGTCATCTCTGATGCCGGTCTTTTTTCGGTCGTATGGTATAACAAAAAGTCTCTAATTCAAAAAAAAGAATGTATTTTTTTTTCATTTCAAATAAATCTGAACATTCTGGTAATATTTTGAGACAGTGCTATTTATATGATGATTAAATGTCATACCCTTATCAAGTAGCGTAATGTGCCCAGATCCTTTATATCTAAATTTTGTTAGGGTTAAAGATTTAAGATTGCTAAAGAAAAATGGATGAAATCATTTTAGAAAAATAATATCTTTAAATTGCTGATCTGGATATTATTTATTTGAATCTTTCAATTGGCTCAATTTTCCTTATTCAATGTTAATTAGCACTGATCAATATTGTTACGATGTTAATAGATATAATCAGATTAAATAATTTAAAAAACAGAGTCGGACTTAAAATTTTTTTTAAATTATAATTAAATAGTTTTGTTGCTATTAAGGTACCCAAAACAAAAAAAAAGTATAAAGTGTGGCATATCATTGTACTCAGGAGACTGAGTTCTTTCAAAATCTGAAATAAAAAATGTAGATTCGTATTTAAAAAAATTAACTTGGCTTTTGTATCTCATAAATTATCAGCTAATTTGAAAATCTAAAACTACTATCAGATAGCCCTAATAAAGTGGCTATGAGAATGTGTAATTAGTTTTTTAATTTTCTAAAAAGTAACGACAGGAATAAATAAAATTAGTTTTCAAAAAAATCCGTTTTTTCCGAAAAACTCAGCAATCCTTGAAATTTTTAAAACTTTTTTGATGGCATCATGGTGAACAGCCCAAGATGGCAACTTTGCCCCAATTTAACCATCTTCGTATCTATTACGGTTTCCGAGATACCAATGCGTGTACCTCGAATTTGTAGCACCCTGTATAAGCCAAATGTAAACAGAAAGCTAAGTTGCCACTTAAAAATTTATTAGAAACGTATATTAACGAAGATCACGTGATTATTATTTAATGATTTATAGTATATCACTAAATTATAGAAATTTCTTCTCTACACAAATTTTATTTAGAAATTTATAGATTTTTTAAATTTATAGATTTTTTAAATTTATAGATTTTTTAAATATATAGACTTTTATAAGAAAATATTAATTATTTAATTAAAAGTAAACGTCCTAGAGGTCAGTTTGTTGCTATTAAATATTTATTTTCCTTTAAACAACATTTATTTTGTGAGAGATCTCTTACATCAGAAGTGGGATTTTTTGTGTAATGTGCGAATTTACCGCAATGGCATTAATTAAAACGGTCTGACTCTTCAATGTCAAAACATATTTTAATGTTTCTCTGCAGTGCAATTCTGTAAACATATTTCCTGTCTAGTGACTCATCAATCGTATGAAAATAACATAGGCTAGGCAAGAAATTTCTTGCTACGGAGTTTACAGAATCTCACTGCTGGCTACTTATTTTATGTGTTGTCCATTTCGAGAGAAGGATATATACGATAATATTGTTATTAAAAGAAATAAGTAGAAAAAGCCATGTTAAAGTCCCGTAAACAAAGTTGTATCGCTTAAAAAAATACTTGACCATGTCTTTATCCACAAAGTTTATAACATCTACAAAAAGTTAAATTTATTTTAACTTTCTTCGTTGACCGACAGAATTTTAAAAAATTTCGGATGAAAAGTGGCGCGAAAACAGTATGACCAATCAGAACGCCGTTGGATGATCGTATCAACGGATGACAGGTGCATGAAAATTTACCTTAGTAACACTCTACCATGCCATAACGGAGAAACTAAATAAAACAAAGATGCACTCGTTCCCTTTAAATATCCAGTTTAAAGGGACCGAATACAAACCGCATGCATATGATAAATTGCTGATAAAATAAGTGCCATATCTGTAAGTTAATCTGTGACTCTGCATTTTTTGTTATTAATGACAAAAAAATATTAATTCATAATCCGGAAGTTTACAGCAACTGAAAGTTAATCAAAAATAATGCTTACTAGAAGACAGACTAGTTTTATTTAAAAAATTAAAATTTATAGTGTTTACAAGTTTAAATTGAACGTACAGTCAACATGATTACACGGCTAAACTTTCTAGAGTTAAAGTTTT
>NW_022146376.1:0-7123 GCF_002938485.1 Sitophilus oryzae | reverse complement strand
GATTGTTTTTTTGCAAAGACCGTCTTCTGTTGGTGACGAAGAAAACATTGAAATTTTAAAAGTACTATCGCAGTTCAGCCAGAACGAATCAAGATCACATTTAGCGTAGCACAATGACATCATTGAACTTTTTGGATTCTGTGCCAAAACGTATTTAATTATAAACAATATTTTTCACACGCCGAGCCGGGTCGTTTATTTTACTATTCTTTCATTCCACTTATAGTATGATATACGATTGAAATAAAAGAAAGCCAATAAAGATAACATTGTCGGTAGCAATAAACGAGCCCAGGTCTGTTCCGAGATTGTTATCAAGAAGTCAACACGTGTTGTTTTGAATGATAACAGCAGTTCATAACAGGAAATAAATACATTTTTTAACGAAAGAACATTACCAGCGATTGTGTTGCGTTTTTAGTTTGACGGGTTTGTATCGCAACGTATTTTAAATCTGTTTTTTTGTTTTTTCCTTAAATGTACGAGTTGGCGGATTTGAGCGTTGTAACCAGCAAGCAGAATTGGCAGTGTTGAAAATTTCACCCAGTGGCTTACAAGGAAGGTAACCAGCAAAAAGCAGTAAATATCACTTTCAGTCTCTGAACTTCAGCCACATTTTTACTATAAAATAGTCGCATCGAATTCACATTTTTTGAATTTAGTGTCCCATGTTGTGAAATTCTGGAAAGAATACTTGTGTCAGCGTGACTACAAAATATCAGTCATTGTCTTCCGTTCAATTTCAATTAACTAGTTGGGCCTGATGTTAACCGTCTCTGCGACAACACCAGCTTAGATATCGTGTATATGCATATTTGGCGTTGGCGGCTTCGCGTTCAGTTTAAGGTCGCCGATTAGATGGTGCCTTTTTCTGATGAGCGTATTGGTGGAATGTTGAAAGGAAAATCTCTTTTCAGAGATAGACTAATATCGGTGAAATTGAGTCACTTTTGTCAAAAACATCATAATGAAAACAGTACATCGATTGAGCAAGTTTTTCAGCTTAACATAAATTTGATGAGAGTACTTTTTTAAAAATTGCTAATTTACAGTTATCAACAGAAAATTGATTTTTATTTGCATTACTTGCATATATTTTACTCACTGAAAGAACTTAGCCTAGAAAAATAGAACACTCCTGATATTTTGTTGTAGTCCCCTTCGAAATACAAAACTTTTAAAAGTTCGCCACTTTTGACTACTAGGCTTTGGACCCCTTATTGATGCCCTGCCCCTAATGTAACTGAAAACATATTTTTCTGGCAGGCTCAAATGCCGTAGTTGCCAATTTCGAGAATCGGCTGGACCAAGACCTGCCGTTGCTGCCGCCGGACTTGTGCAACAATACCCGCAGTAACCATGTCTTTGGTTTGTTCATTTATTTTATTGTTATTAGATAGTTTAAATGTTGATGTTTTAAACATGTTTAAATTGTCATAAACGGCACCTCATTGCAAGACATTCAATTGCCGCCACAGACAATTTTTGCAGGCTGGCCGTCGGCGCCGTTCGCCTACCACAGCGGGCGAATTTTATAAATGTATATCTCGAGTTAGGAATCGAGTTAAAATATCAGCGTGTTATATTTGGAAAGTATTTAAATTTTCACGAATTATAAAAAAATTAAAAAAAAAAAAAAATTTTCTGTTGATAATTCTTTTTTAATTTTGATCTACCTTAAAAAGTATATTTAAATCATTAGTGTTGAATACCTCGTTTTCATAACGTTACAGCGATTGGAATGCACACCTGCAATCCGAAATGGCACAGATGGTCGATGCCACCATCAGCGCTTGATGTATTGAGCCCGCATATCGATACAGCCAGTTTCCGTCCATCTCCAGGTGCCGTTTCAAAGCTTTCAGTTCATTCGCTGCCGCCCGACGTGCTGATGACCGAAACGATTTTAAAGTTCGCAGTTTCGTATAATATTTATCGTACATTTTTGAGTTGGTCGTTTTACCTTTATTTGTTCAAAGAGTAAGCGGCAATGTAACAGGTCAATAAGAACGTTTTATCGTTTTTTTTCGCACCAGCTTAACGTGTGTTTTGGTCATTTGGTTACAGAGTCGCCAGCAACAGACCTTACATGCGATTTTAAAACGGGGCTGTTTATAGCAATTATTCCGTTTACCAAACTTAGCAACGGGTATATTGCTTTACAGCCAAATTGTGAGGGGATACACTGTCAGCTGGCGGGAGCTGTCGATCTGTTGCCGTTATGTATGCAGAGACATATATGGCATAGGTCATTGTTAATTTTGTTGGTCCGCTATATTTGATTACGTTTTATGTTTTGCAGTCACATTGTTTCAGAACATATTTTCATGATTGATTGAATTGAGTCTGATGGCGCAGACATTACATTGTTATGAGATGAGTGGTCGATGTGGTAATATGGTTCACATATTATAATAGTTGAACAGGTAACACCACAACTCCAGCAGTAGCATATCATCAACACTTTTTGTCTTTCTTAACTTCTAAATACATTGTTTGTGTCATCTATACAACTTCTGTTCGTACCGCTGCGGGCTTTTTCTGCCATGTTGAAAGACATCAGCCAGCATCAGGTCATTGTTATTGTTTTAGATAATATCAATAAAATAAAAATAAACATAGCAGAGCGAAACATTGTTACTCTTATTGAGGTGCGTACGGCCAGCAATGGTGCATATGTGCGCATATTGAAACTTCTTACTACCAGCAGTTAGCTGAAGGGACATTGCTTGAAATAGACTGACGGTTATTGTGAAATAGAATGGTAACACGCGTTATTCCAAATGAGTTCTGCCAGCACTTCACACGCCAACATAAAGTTTGTGCCATTTAGGTAAAGAAAATATTTTGTTTGCATGTTGTGCCTTGTTTGTGGTTGGTGCATCTGGTTTTGTGCGTGGCAGTTATCATACAGCACGCGTAATGACATCATGGCATCACAGCTTCGCTTGCCGAATGCGAGATCTTCGCAGCCGCAGCACTGCTCGAAACATGGTAATTGCACGTCTTCATGACGGTATACGCCACAGCAGGCTTGAGATTGATTTTTGAAATTTTTATGTGTGATCCTATAGTTCATTGTTATTTTTCGTCAAGAGGAAATAATATGAACAACAGCGATACTCGGTAAAAAGAAAAGAAAACACTGTTCTCCAGTAGCTTCATTTGTCACGTGCCACAATGCCAGTAGTATTAGTTGAGATATTACTACTGGCATTAGTGGCATTGACCGTGGAAACACTGAACAGTGATTTTTCTTTCTTCTTTTTTAGAATCGACGAATTATTCCTTATTTTGTTCATATTATTTCCTCTTTAATTGAAAATAGCAATAATTTATATAAGGTCTAAGCATAAAAAAAATTTCAAAAAATCAACTATCTGTGTCAAATACCCCACTGTGAGACGTACTGTACTGTCATGAGACGTGCAATTACACCACATGAACGGCTTGGTGCTACGTTGCGGTTTTTGGCTACGGGGAGATCCTACGAAGATCTTAAATTCTCCACTTGCATTTCGGCATGTCACCTAAGTAGAATTATTTCTGAAACTTGTGATGCCATGATTATCATTACGCACGTGCTGTGTATGATAACTGCAGAAACCGGTTTGAATTGCACTTTCACGCACAAACAAGTGCACCAACCGCAAACCAAATATCAAAACAGAACAGTTTTTTTTTAGTACGTACAAACAAAATGTTTGCTCTTTCGCGCACAAAACTAATTTGCGCAAACATGTTGGCGTGTGAAAGGGAGTCTTTAGCTTAGAACTCATTTGGAATGTACGCAGTGTTGCCATTCTGTTTCCCAATAAGTAACCGTCCAGTTAACAATCTGTATGTCACTATTTCAAACATGCATGTCCTTCAAATTCTTCAATTTAATAGCTGTTAGTAAGAAGTTTCAATATGCGCACATAGTGCACACCAATTTTTTTAATATATTTTAGTACACACCTCAATAAAAATTAATAATGTTTTCACTCTGCTATCATTTATTTTTATTTTATTATTATTATCTAAAATAATAGCAATATTTTGATTGCTTGCTTGGATCGTCTTTCAACATGGCGGAAAAAGTTACACGAGAAGAGCTATACATAAATTTTGAACAAGTTGTATAGATTATTTTAAACAATGTAGTTTAGAGTTAAGAAGACTCTAAAAAAGTGTTATTGTTATAACTAAAATATACCTATGGGTTTATTAGTATGTTACCTACTAATTTCCAACTAATATTATAATATGTAGACCATATTGCTACACATCGTTATTGTAGCGGTTCATAAATACTCGTATAACAATAACATAGTAATATGTCTGCACCATCAAGTTTCTAATTCAAAGACAATCAATCATAGACGAAAAACTATGTTCTGCAATACCCACCAAAAAAAAACAATATTATTTATTTCTAAAACTTATAAAACGCATGTATCAAAATATAGCGGTTAACTAAAATTAATGTGATACTAATACGTAACAATTTGCGATCATATAACACATATATGTGTCTCTCTGTACATACATAACGTATAGATCTGAAACAGCTCCATATTTGGTGGATATTGTATCCCCTCCACAAGTTTGTATAAAGTAATATACCCCGTTACTTTAGAAGTTTAGATTAAAACGAATAATTTGTACTGTTATAAACAACCCCGTTTTTAAAAATCACGTAAAAATATTAGGTCTGTTATACCTAACGACTTCTGTATGTAAAATGTATTAAAACACACGTTAAATGAAACAATTTCTGAAAAAAAATGATAAAAATGACGTTCTTGATTATTTTGTTACATTGCCATATTTTACTCTTTGGGCAAAAAAGACAAAAAATAAAAGGTAAAAACATTGCTCAGAATGTACGATATATAAATATTATACAGAAGCTACTGAACTTTAAAATCGTTTCAGTTATCAGCGTACTTTTAATCGAGGCGGGCAATCTGTACAGGGTGGGCCAATTTGAAAGCTTTTAAAGGGCAACACCCTTTTCTATAGGAGATAGACGGAAACTAATATCGGTGTCTGGGGCTCAATTTTTATCAAAAACATGATGGTGAAAACCGTACATCGATATCTGTTGCCGTTTCAGAGTTACGGGTGTTTTTCAAAAATGTGCATTTCTATCAAATCGCTGTAACTTTTTTGTTATGGAAAATTTTGTATTTTATGAAGACATTTCCAAAGCACCTTTTTACGTAGAATTTAATGATTTAAGTATACTTTTTTTAAAATTATTCAAAATTAAAAAAAAGAATTATCAACAGAAAATTTGATTGGGATACCCTGTATATTTATAATTCATTGAAAAGAATTTAAAATTACTTTTCCAAAAATATAGCACACTTGATATTTTGCTCGATTCCTCTTCGAGATATACAGTTTATAAAAATTCGCCCACTTTGAATAAGTAGGCTTTGAACGGCGCCGGCAGTAATGCAAAAAATTCTATCTGTGAGCAGCAATTAAAACGAAAATAGTCTTGCAATGAGAGGTGCGGAATTTTATGACAATTTAAACTATATTTAAAAACATCAACACATTTAAACTATATCTAATAACAATAAAAATAAATGACAAACCAAGACATGAGATTTTGCTGCAGGTGTGACACTCCTACTAACAAGTCCGGCGGGCTCGACGGCCAACGGCTGGAATCTTGGTTAGCTGTTCAATTATTCTCGAAATTGGCTGCAAAAATTTGCTGATAACTGCAGCATTTTGAGGCGGTGCCTTGTCTTGCCAGAAAAATATGTTTTCGAGTTCCATTAGCAGCAGATCATCAATGAGAGGTCCAAAGCCTACTAGTTAAAAGTGGCGAACTTTTAAAAATTCTGTATTTCGAAGGGGACTATAACAAAATATCAAGTGTTCTATATTTTTCTAAAGGTAATTTTAAGTTCTTTTCAGTTAATTAAAAATATACAGAATGTGCAAAATAAAAAATCAATTTTTCTGTTGATAACTCTTAAATTATCAATTTTTAAAAAATTATACCTAAACCATTAAATTTTATGTTAAAAACGCACATTTTTGAAAAACACCCCGTAACTCCCGTAACAGATATCGATGTACTGTTTTCATTATGATGTTTTTGATAAAAATTGAGCTCCAGACACCGATATTATTTTTCGTCTATCTCCTCTAGAAAAGGGTGTTTTCCTTCAAAAGCGTCCAATTTAACCCACCCTGTACATGTCATCAGAAAAGGCACAGATCCTAATCAGCAGACCTTAAACTGAACTCTTGAAATTTCTCAAAATACAGATATAACATAAATAATGCATATACACGTTATCTAAATTTACTCTAGTGTGTGTGCAGAGTTGCCAAATTAACGGATTCGCCATCAAATTTAGCTAGTTAGAACAAGAGTGAAACGGAAGACTAATTTAATGACTGATATATTTTGTAGTCCACATATTTTTTAAATCAATTCTTTGTAGAATTTCTAACATAAGGTTTTTCTAAATTCAAAAATGTAGGTTCGATGCATTTGTTATATTTTATAGTAAAAATATTAATGATACAGAGTTCAAGTTTGAAAGTATTATTGAGGGCCCCAAATTTTTGCACAAAAACTTGATATGCCACCTTTTTTTTACTGGTTACCTTCCCTTAGGCTAAGCCACTGGAATAATTACTAACCAAATTTTCAATACTATTAATTCTACTTAACAGTTTTAACATATAAATCCATATCTTTATATCGTACATTCTAGGAAAAAAACAAAAAAAAATACAAACCACTAGTTTTAAAAATACGACACTTTTTCAGAATATGTAGAATACAAACCCATCCAAAAGAAATATTCTTCTATTGTTAAAAACACAACACAATCCTTGGTAGTATTCCTTTCGTTAAAAAAATGTATTTATTATGATTTCCTGTATAGACTATACTTGTTATCATTCAAAACAACACGTGTTGACTTCTGTTTCTTTTATTCAACCATATCTCGGAACGTAATTTTAGATCGTTTATTGCTTTACCATTGTGTTATCTTTATTGGCTTTCTTTTATTTCAATCGTATATCATACTATAAGTAATTAGATGAAAGAAGTGCATTAAAAAATAAACGATTGTGTTCTGTGCGTGTTGAAATATTGTTT
>NW_022146375.1:3873-8408 GCF_002938485.1 Sitophilus oryzae | reverse complement strand
TTTTTTATCTTAACTGAATACAAATCTATAAATACTAAATGTAAGCACGTTTATTAGCTTTTTTTAAGTCGTAAGTTGACTATCAAATAAATAATATATTTCAGTTGTAAGTATGAATTATCTTGAGTGTATTCTGAATATTTCTAAGATTATAAAATAGTGGAATTGTTTGTAGTGCTTTTTTTGCAAATTGTTTATAATAACTGTCATGATGGATACCAGCTGGCAAGTCCTGTTTTATGCATATTTTTATTTTGAAACGTTTCCTTCTATTCTATTTCTTTATATTTAAAACATCAGAGGCATTTTATAAGGTGTAAGACTATTCGGCAACATTCCGCATGGAAATTAGTATCCGTTCAATGCTTAAAGTCTCCAGCTTTGCAATATGTACAAAAATCTTGCCAATATTTGCCACTGCCAAAAAAAAAACATAGATTCCAGATTCTTAAAGGAAATAGTATTTACCCTATAACATCCATCCTCGCTCAAATATCGTCTATAATATACAAAGTACTTTCTTGTTCTAGCATCCTCATCAAATTGCTTTGTTTTGCACAGAATGGCCCTATTTGATCGGTGGAAAGGATTTCAGAGTAGAGGAAAAAATATTGTGTAGGAGAAACAAAATGGGGTTTCATATTAACACCCTCTCCTCTAATAATTAATATTACTAGCAAAAAAGCAAAAAAAATCATAAAACACAATTTTGGCCAACTTTCAGTTCTTAATACCCTCTGTGCGCCGTCGGCGCGTGCAAAAGCAGAAATAAATTTTCGTTCCGGTAAAACCGTGAACGCCGATGAACGCTGGTTGACGGCGCCTACCTGCTTTCACTGTGAACTAGCCGATTTGATAACACGCTTTAATTTTTCAAGGTTATAAGCGCGAGGCGGCGCGGCGCTACTATGTACCCATATACAGGGTGTTCCAGAAATAAGTGCAAGTATTTTAACGGGTAATATAGTTCAACACCAGAAACACGCCTATGAGGTTTTTTCGCTAAAAATTTAAGAAAATTCGGAATTTTTGGAAAATTTTTAGCGAAAAAAACTCATAGGCGTGTTTCTGGGGTTGAACTATATTAGCCGTTAAAAATTTTTTTAGAAGTTTTTTTTAGTTTTTATTTAAAAAAAATAATTTTTTGATAATATGGTAACATAGGTAGTAGATTAAATTTACAAAAAAGAAAATCCAGAAAAGATCAAGTGGTTCTCAAAATTTTAGGAAAAAATATTTTTTTTTGGAAATTTTCACGGAGTTAAAGTAAAATAACTCCGTTATTTTGGACTTATTTGAAAAACGATAAAGAGAAAATATGTTTCTTTTATCGAGATCTACCACCCCTTAAGATACTTGCACTTATTTCTGGGAGACCCTGTTTATAACAATACACGTGTTGCATATACGCAAAGTTGTGAACGATGTTAAGAATAGGTACCCAGATTGGCGCGGACTGCCAGTAAGCCGGAAACCTGCTTGCACTGTGTTCGCACACTTACATACGAAAATCTCGACCCAAGACTAACCTTTGCCAGCCCTTAGTATATTGGGCAATAGCGGGTAAATTTCAATTTAGGTAGCTTTTATGTAAAATTAAAATTTGTGCTTCATTTTTTAGAAAATCTTAAATATCAAAATGTCAAAAATCTTACATTTTTTAGACATATACTTCTTTTTTAATAAAATTCCCTTTATTTTTCTCCTAGATCTGAAAATCAATTAATATATAAGGTGTTTCATTACAAAAAAACAAAACTTTGATGTGCATTTTTTTGGGGGAACACCCTGTAGATTTTTTAAAAAAATTAACCAACATAATATGCTCACAAAATTTAGTTTCAATATAAACTGTCGTTCTCTTTGGAGGGTCCGCGTCGTATGAGAGGCGCCATCCGGTACGTTTGTGTTCAGTTTTTATGTTTTATAATAAAACGACTGTATAATAATCATGTCACTTTATTCCTTTTTTCTTTTTCTTCAATTAAAACAATTTTACAAATAGGAGATAATCCACATTCACTTCTTTTTTCAAGTTCCTTCTCGTAATCGATACATAATTAAAAACCGAATCACAGTACCCACATCAACACGTGTCGAGAGTTCGAGAAAAAATCGTCGTCAATCGATAGATAGATACTATAATGTCAAATATAACTAATAGTTAATAATGTAATAAAACCTAAATACAACAAAACATGTTTCCAAAAATCCATATAATATAAAAAAATGTGAAAACTGGCATCAAGGTTAAAAAAAGTTTAATAAACACACGAAAAGATTTCCCTTTGACTTAGGTTCAGAGTAAAAATGACTAAACTATCACAGTGGGTCAAAAATACACAAAGCAAGGCCACATGGAAGTCTAGTGCGCCGTTACAAGCGCCACAATAAAAATATCCATTTATTTAAACTGCCGAAAATTGTCCTAAAAATCTTAGCGCCAAATATCTTACAAGATCATATTTACCTAAACTACCTATGAATTTTCATTAAACTATCGTTTACAGATAAACTTCCAATATAAAACGAAATGTATTTGCTTCGTGACTAAAAAAAGATTCATGAAAATGGATGTACAGGGTGGCGCCTCTCATACGCCGCGGAAGCTCCAACGAGAACGGTAGTTTATATCGAAATCAAATAGAATTATACAGAGTGTCCCCAAAAAAAGTTACACATCCAAGTTGTGTTTTTCTAATGGAACACCCTATACATATATTAATTGATTTTCGGATTCTAGAAAAAAAAAATAATGGTGAGTTTTATTAAAGAAGCATATACTTAAAATCTAAGGATTTTTACATATTTCACATTTTGTGAAAATGAAGAGTAAATTTTAGATTTCGATAACAGCTACCTAAATTTTAATTGACCTTGTATAGCCTGATATTTAATTACAGTAACCATTGTATGTTAAACCAAATTGAAATTTGACCCGAAAAGTTATACAGGGTGAGACAAAATTAATATGAAACATTAGTCACTTTCAAAAGCAAATTACTCCTTTATTTTAAATGGAACACCCAGTATAGTTTACAGGTGTTCAATGGGGAATTTATATATTTTCAAAATATTATTGAGGTGGCCTACCCCTCAGTCAAAGATTTTCCTAGATATATTTTAATTTTTATGATTTTGCTTTTTTTTTAATTTAACAAAAATTAGAGATTGTAGAGTAAAATACTCAACAGTAATAAAAAGATACACGTTTAAAATATATTTTAATTATTACACAATTAAAAGTAGATATAAACACACTATAATTATGTGACAAAAATTAGCTAGATGAAATCAAATGCTCAAAATGCTTCCTTTTCTGTTAACTGCATAAAATGATTGTCTTTTCAAAAGGACCTTTTCATTTTATAAGGCATATGTGGAGTTCTACCTCGAAAAGCAGCTACAATAATTACTCTCATGTTGTCGACTATAGTTAATATAGTCTAATAATAGAATCATATCAATTCTTTCTGATGTAGGATAAGTTTACATTTTCGGCAAATTTCTGAGAATTTTTTTTGTTTTAACTGACACAAAATGATAATTAGTTGTTAAAGTTGGACTAATTGACTATGTTGAAGTAACGTTAGACATATTACAGCCACCATTTTATCAAATTATAAAGATCTACTCAGATCAAATCATGTAAAGGTGTGGTGATAGTCTATGGAAAATCTTTGTTTTGGGGGTAGGCAAATCCTTAATAGTATTTTGAAGTAACATGAATTTTCCATTGATATCGGTAATCTATAAACTTGAGCTGTGGTCCATTATTTTTTATCACACAATAAAAAAATTAAGAACAACAGAGAGGTAACATACTCCTTTAAATTCGGCATGTTCAATTATTATATTGGCGTCCAGTTCACCCTGTATAACTTTTTTTTTTTTTTATTTTTTCTTTTATAAAAGTTACAATAGTTTAATCTTAAACTATTGCATATTAATCTATCACCGGATAAATTCCACTTTAGGTAGCTTTTATTGTAATTTATAAATTGTTCTTGGTTGTTTCTAGAAAATGTTAAAAACATTGAATTATTCAAATTATTTAAAAAAAAACTTTACATTTTAGTTACTTATACTTTCTCTTATAAAACTCATTCCTTCTATTTTTCTCCTAGAAGTCCACACTCTCATATTTAAGGTACTATAGGCTGGTCTGTTTTCCTTACTTACCACACAAAAACACAAACTTTTCCATCCTGATTCACCTTTACATGTATCGTCACTTATTCTTTCCTCGGGGATACCCTCTGTACTCTTTTTAAAAAGATGTTCGCGAATTCAACCACCATTATTCGCTCACCAAAATCTTACACTCTTTCAATCACAGTATATCCCTCCTTGGAGCCCTCCCCGCGGCGTATGAGGGTTGGGCCCACCCCTGATGCTCGTGGGACAGCTGTCTAAACATTAAAATTTGCCTTAAAAAAAAGTCCTACACCTACATAATGGCTCGTAACATCTAACTGCTGTCTCAACTTATCTAGCGCTTTCAGAGCATAATCTAATCCCTGTTACTGAATACA
>NW_022146375.1:0-2197 GCF_002938485.1 Sitophilus oryzae | reverse complement strand
ACTTACATGTGTGGAAATAAATCGCATAAATAAATAAATCTTTATTGACTACGTATTTAACGATATAGGGATCTTATTAAGTGGGAGTGAGAGAAATGCGACGGTGTGCTGTTGCGGCGTTGCCGGTACGCTTTTCCCTATCAAGTAAAGTAAAAGCACGATCGCAAACCGCTTATTTTTAAAATACTTTATTTTAGAAACGATAACTACATAAAATCATAAGATATGTTTCTAAGCACCTGAAATGGAATTATAAACATATACTCAGACTCAATTTTTTAACACGCCATAACTTAAGAACCACTTTAGATATTGGAACTTTGTTTATTTTGAAGAATATTTTTAACTATAGGGTAAATCAGAACGACTCGTTAATAAATAAATAAACAAATAAAGTATTCCGAGACGTAATTAAATCGTGAAGCTGAAAGCATGATGTACACCTTTCCCTAGAACTTTAAGTACTGACAGAGGTACTGATTGGGTCGACCAGTCGACTGCGACAAATCTGCTATATCCCCTTCCACGTCTCTTAGCAATGTGCACAGTTTCTCGGTTTATTTCATGCAACGTGTTTACTGTTCTCTCTTTGTTCAGTACATTATAAACGCATTGTACTATACTTACATACGGAAATCTCGGCCCAAGATTACCCTTTGCCAGCCCTTAGTATATTGGGCTATACCGGATAAATTTCAATTTAGATAGCTTTTATTGAAAATTAAAATTTGTGCTTCATTTTTAGAAAATCTTAAATATCAAAATGTCAAAAATCTTACATTTTTTAGACATATACTTCTTTTTTAATAAAATTCCCTTTATTTTTCTCCTAGATCTAAAAATCAATTAATATATAAGGTGTTTCATTACAAAAAAACAAAACTTTGATGTGCATTTTTTTGGGGGAACACCCTGTAGATTTTTAAAAAAAATTAACCAACATAATATGCTCACAAAATTTAGTTTCAATATAAACTGTCGTTCTCTTTGGAGGCTCTGCGTCGTATGAGAGGCGCCATCCGGTACGTTTGTGTTCAGTTTTTATGTTTTATAATAAAACGACTGTATAATAATCATGTCACTTTATTCCTTTTTTCTTTTTCTTCAATTAAAACAATTTTACAAATAGGAGATAATCCACATTCACTTCTTTTTTCAAGTTCCTTCTCGTAATCGATACATAATTAAAAACCGAATCACAGTACCCACATCAACACGTGTCGAGAGTTCGAGAAAAAAAATCGTCGTCAATCGATAGATAGATACTATAATGTCAAATATAACTAATAGTTAATAATGTAATAAAACCTAAATACAACAAAACATGTTTCCAAAAATCCATATAATATAAAAAATGTGAAAACTGGCATCAAGGTTAAAAAAAAGTTTAATAAACACACGAAAAAGATTTCCCTTTGACTTAGGTTCAGAGTAAAAATGACTAAACTATCACAGTGGGTCAAAAATACACAAAGCAAGGCCACATGGAAGTCTAGTGCGCCGTTACAAGCGCCACAATAAAAATATCCATTTATTTAAACTGCCGAAAATTGTCCTAAAAATCTTAGCGCCAAATATCTTACAAGATCATATTTACCTAAACTACCTATTAATTTTCATTAAACTATCGTTTACAGATAAACTTCCAATATAAAACTAAATGTATTTGCTTCGTGACCAAAAAAAGATTCATGAAAATGGATGTACAGAGTGGCGCCTCTCATACGCCGCGGAAGCTCCAAGGAGAACGGTAGTTTATATCGAAATAAAATATTGGCGGCATGTAGGTTAACTGAAAGCATTTTGTAAAAATATATAGAATTATACAGAGTGTCCCCAAAAAAAGTTACACATCAAAGTTGTGTTTTTTTCTAATGGAACACCCTATACATATATTAATTGATTTTCGGATTCTAGAAAAAAAAATAATGGTGAGTTTTATTAAAGAAGCATATACTTAAAATCTAAGGATTCTTACATATTTCACATTTTGTGAAAATGAAGAGTAAATTTTAAATTTCGATAACAGCTACCTAAATTTTAATTTACCTTGTATAGCCTGATATTTAATTACAGTAACCATTGTATGTTAAACCAAATTGAAATTTGACCCGAAAAGTTATACAGGGTGAGACAAAATTAATATGAAACATTAGTCACTTTCAAAAGCAAATTACTCCTTTATTTTAAATGGAAC
>NW_022146374.1:24115-36593 GCF_002938485.1 Sitophilus oryzae | reverse complement strand
GCCCTGTTAATAATGCGCTGCCTTCGCCGCAATATTTGCCTTCCCATATCATGTTGATAGGCCTTGAGTTGAGGTGGTGCTGGTCAAATCAAATCGCAATGTTGCCAGTTGTTGGCTGGCGCACGAGCACGGTTCTGCAAGGTGATTGGGCGTATTTTTCATACGTCATCAATTGGCATTTTAAAATTATTTCAAATTTAAGCAATTTTGAGGGCCTATAAAAAAATTATTCAATGTCATGGAACGATTTTTTTTTGGATAAATATACTGAAAATAGTCTTCTATTTCAGATTCTGTCCTTGAATTGGGTATTTTATTTTTTTGAAAGAGCCCATTGCGCAACACATCAAACAGGGCCACACATTGGCATCTCGTTGCGCAACAGCCTCTGTTGCGCAATTTATTTGACAATGTACATATGGGCCGCTTTAGAAGAGTGATGGTTAGGCTGGCTCTGGAGGTGGCTCTTGGTGGCTCTGCTGGTGGTGGCTCTTGAGGTGCTGTCTGCATAATTCTTATTTTCAAGTTAAAGAAAAGTTTTATGCTCAAAATGGTAGTTTACCTATGGGTTCCTCTCTCTAGTGATAGTGAATATAATTTTTTTTAATTGTTAGTAATTTAAGTATTTTTATGTAGTTTTAAGTAAGTCTATTGTTTCTTTTTGACACTGTTCCACGCTCCTATGGAGCATTATATTTTGGAATAAATAAAAGCTTATCTATCTATCTACCTATACAGGGTGTACCAAAAATAAGTGTAAGTATTTTAAGGGGTGGTAGATCTCGACAAAAAAAACGTATTCTTTCTTTATTGTTTTTCAAATAAGTCAAAAATAACGGAGTTAGTTTACTTTGAAAATTTCAAAAGAAAAATGATTTTTTGCTAAAATTTTGAGAACCACTGAATGTTTCCTGGATTTTCTTTCTTGTAAATTTAATGTACTACCTATGTTGCCATATTGTCAAGAAATTATGTTTTTTAAATAAAAACTAAAAAAAAATCCAAAATTTTTTTCAAAAAATTCCGAATTTTCAATTTTTTTTTCGCGAAAAAAACCTCATAGGCGTGTCTCTGGGGTTGAATATACCAGTTAAAATACTTCTCTGGGACACCCTGTATATGGAATGGTTCGAGACCAATGCCATTACTGTACCGCAGTCGTCAAACCTAAAATTTGTCTTCGATATTTTAATGATACCTTTATAATCTGGAATGGAACCGATAGACAGTTAGATTCCTTTCTCAATTATCAGAATCCACGAAGTAACTTAATCAGATTCACGATTGACAAAGAGAAAACCTTTTGTCTATACCGTTTCTGGATGCTCTTGTCAGCAAAAGCGATGGATCCATTAGCATTGCTGTATATAGGAAACCCACACATAAGGGACAATATTTCTAAACCATTCTAAAACAACCAAATGAGGTATAGTTAAAACATTAAGTCATAGAGCAATCACTACATATATGTAGTGACCAAGAATCTTTGAATTCTGAACTAAGTATTTTATAACCCATAAATGGACGGGGGGACAACGTTGTGTCACGCGACCAAACGTCGGGGCGCAACGTCGGCAAAGAGTAGATAAGACAAGAGACGACAGTGAACAAAGAAGTCGAATTTCGCGAGAGAGACACAGATATATTAAAATTTAAAGGTCCCGTCAATTCCCATTTTGTCTGTTGCCAAGTATATTTCTTTGAAAAATAAACAAGATTTTCTGAAAATAAATTAATAATATAAGAAGGATATAAGTAACGTATGTTAATACGGAAATGTAAATTTTTAGTTTAGCTTGGTTTAGGTTCTTTTTTCGCAATGTACTGATAATATCAAAGAAACAGAATGACTTATGTTGATCGATTTCAAAGATAAACAGATAAAATCTGAAAATCTGACAACGGCGTATTTTATTTATTCTAACCTATGATTTTAGGACGCTAATCAGCTGTGCTAATCAGGCTTAAACATAAACAAATCTGATTAGTTGTTTTCTTGCATTTTTGCCTTTTTAAAGTGTGTTTTCAGAGTTTTTCGATATATTACCGTTTTGAGAGTTTTTAAGGTTTAATTTTAGTATCGTTTTTATTGCGTACTAATTTGTAATTATTGTTAAATATGAATACTGAACAGGACACCAGTAGCAGGAAAAGACGAGATGGTGGCAATGTGTGTGCTTATAAAGACTGCAAAAATAGGTCTTGTTCTTCGACAAACATAATATTTCACTCCTTTCCAAAGGATCCTGAAAAGTATTTTTATAGAAATATACTAGGTATATAATTATGTTATTAAACTAAATGTAATCCATAGATCGAAGACATGGTTAGAAGCTTGTAATCGCGAGGATTTATTAAATAAAAATTGAGCAACTCTATTTTTTTGTACATAAATTCCACATTGTGATATTACACTTGTTCAAGTCCATATGTAAAAAAATGCACGTAAATAAAACATTTCTTACAAATCGACTTGGTCACTTTCTCTTGTTTACCAACGATATACAAAATATTCTTTTATTATTATCTTTATTCCCTGACAAATATGTTTCTAATTATAATTTATTTTATATAATATTTAGAAAACTCATTTTTTGTTTCTATTTATTTCTTTACCCATACAGTAATTATTTATAAGCTATACAGGCAAGTTTTTATAATAGTCTATTTCAAATTTCCCGCGAAAAAATTACGAAAATTTAAAGGGACAAGCGAGACGAGGTCACTCTCCCCACCACTCAAACATGAAAGGTACCGCGCGAACTGTCGCCTCTTGTCTTATCTACTCTTTGACGTCGGCACAACCTCGTGCAGGAGCGTATTAACACTTGAAACCGTCCAAAGCCCTGGGATATTTTGGCGCCCCTATTTTTACTCCATCTATTTTTTTCATTATTCAAATGACCCAAATATGAAAAAGTAAAAGTGCAAAACATTTTATTCTCAAACAATAAAAAACATAAATATAAAAAAATTAAACGTTTAAAATCTAAAAAACAAGCTTTTTCTTACCCTAATAACATAAATACTAAGCTATGTAATAAGTATTAAAAATCAAAATGACGTTATAAGAAAATCATTTTTCTGGATTTATTTTCTGCAAAAACTTGTATTATTTCTATTGCGTCCAAATTTTTAAGTGAATCTGATTCTATGGACATTAAGGCTAAGTCACTAAGTTTAGAATGACCTAACTTGGATCTCAAATAATTCTTAACCTTCTTAAAAGTCCAAAACGATATCTCCCCTGAACAATTGGTTACTGCCTTGGATATAAATAGCCTTAATGCTATTTTTTAAGTTTGGAAATATTCCAGCTAGACTTTCTTTCTTAAGTGATTTTAGTAAGTTTCTTGGGTCCAGCGGAAGATTCGGAATATATTTAATTTGGAGGATTTCATTTTCAATAGCTATATCCAGATCATTTTTATAGGTATTGGTCAATTTCAAGCAACCTTGCTTAAGACCTTCATCAATTAGGCAGGTTAGATTAGTAAGAAAACCAAACTCTTTCTCTACTTCTTGGTACGCATCTTTCGTTTTTATGAGTTCATTTATTAATTTATCTATTAAGGGAAAAAATACAGTTATTGGAAATTTCGTTTTTCCGTCTGTAAAATCTGTGTACACATTTTGCTTCGCCAAAAGGTACTTTTCTTTTTCGTTTCCTGGATATATCGTACTGGAAAATATTATTTTGGCATAAAGGAGCAGCTTCAGTCAGAAAAAATTCAAACTTATCTCTTATATGATATTTTTATGATTTAGTTAGAGACATATGCCAGATGGCAGTAAAGGAAAACGAAACAAAAGTATTTAAGTGTGGAGGATGTTTGAAGATCATAATTATTGAAACACTTTAACCAACTCTGTAACTCGTTACCCAAGGCAAAAAAGTTAAACGCAAACAACTTTATTAATAACTGTATTGTTTCTACTTTGAAAAATACTAATGGGCCTTAAAATTAAAGAAGCTTGAAAAAATTTCTTGAATTTTTTTTTAGTAAAATGGGAATAATTTATTCGCAGTGGGAAAAAAATTGTTTCCGCGTGTTGTTTAGGGTCAAATATTTCAAGTTAATGTATTCAAAAAGCAGGAATTGCTATTTTAGGAACGAAACATTTTATTATTCAACAACATGGCGGCTTTCACTTTGTTGTTTTGGAGATTAAGATGGAGTAGTTCAAATAGTCGCATACTGGACTAATAAAGTCGGAGTTCAGCCTTAACAGGTAGTATACTAGTCGCAAGATTGCCTAATTTAGTCATCCTAGAGTATAGCTTATGCCGCCCTCTATATTCTAAATAAACGAGGGAGTGGATAAAGTATCGGTAATATGTCGATGTATATTTAAAATTAGTTTTATATGTGCCTT
The DNA here is from genome assembly GCF_002938485.1 of Sitophilus oryzae. NCBI lineage: Eukaryota > Metazoa > Arthropoda > Insecta > Coleoptera > Curculionidae > Sitophilus > Sitophilus oryzae. Next base: position 32,216 of record NW_022146374.1, on the reverse strand, counting down.
TCTTACGTCCCATTTTAATGAAGTTTTATTTATAAAAACAAAAACAGCACTGAAAACTGTCTGACTGAACAGAACAATGAAGTGAAAATTTAAGATTTAAGGTTATGGTTCAATACAGTTGCAAAAAGGTAGTGTCTCGACATCCTACCAACGTAAGAATAAGGAAATCTAAACAACGTTGGAATTAGTAAAACAGACGACGTTTGCATAACGTTGGAATAGGTCCTAAAAGTGACGTCGGAAAACTCTTTATTGCCCAACATTGTAACTACGTTGTCCGAATTACCTAAAGATCATTTAAGCAAAAAAGGTTACAAGACAACGTTTATTCGACGTCGCAGAAGCTTTTACTTTGTTGTAGTACTAGTTCAACGTCGGCACAACGTTAACATTTATTTTAATACCCAAGGTACGGAGGTAACTATTTTTTGTAACTAATCCAACGTTGTGTTTAGTCAACATGTGGTCGCAAGTCGTGAAAATGCTACTTGGGAACCTTCAGAATGGATACTCTGCAAAATCCCTACACAATATTATATCCATTGGCGCGCCAGCCTGAGGAGGATGCTTTCTCTCTCTCTCTCTTGACAAAAATTGGTTCCAAAAATACATAGTAGTTCTATGTCCACGATATATTGGAACACCTCTGAGATAATACCAAACGAAAAATATATACTCCTGATTGATAGTTTCTTAAATTATCACCCTGTATATTTCTCCTCGGTTTTCCGATAACCAGAATCTTTGACGTAATGAGCTGTTACACAAACCGACGCTAGCTATAATCCCGAACAAACGTTTATTTTATTTAGGCGAACGAGAAGGTATAATTCCCGGAGCAGATTTTGCTTGTCGGTGTTCTGGACCACGTTTTAAATCGCCCGCCTCGACATGTTTAGGGCCCTCGATGTTTCACACCGCGGCACTGTGTATCCGCCAGAACAATAAACATGACACTGGACCAAGGCCGAGATACTTTTTCGTCCGGCCCGGATTGAAAAAGAACGAAACAAGATGGAAAGGAGAGGAAAAATAAAATATGTACCAACAAAAAAGTAATTCAAAGTGAAGACGTTTATCAGAAGCGTAATTCTGATGTGATATAAAAGAAACTTTAGCTGGTTTAGAGCACATAGTGATGGAATCGGTTTTCTGATAACAAATATTTTCCAACTTCAGCTACGACTGTTTTTTTTTTAAAGAGGTCCTAGTATTCTAGTCCCTATATTTACTACATTTTTTATATCTTGTAATAAAACGTCACCTCGCATAGCTTTTCGGAAAAAAATTGAGTTTTTTGTTTCCTTCCTAAGGGGACCTACAAAATATACAGAAAGAATATGTGGGCATAAAACAACCAGTGGCGGCTTAACCATGAGGTCAAATCGTCCTATTGCTGCCAAAAGTCACTAACTAACATTTTTCTGAACAACCAAATTCAATCACTATAATAACTATGTTTTGAAGCGGAGAATCGATTGCAAAAGTCATTAACTTCGATTTCTGGCTATTTATGTTTTATTTTAATACCGAATAGTTACTAACTATAACATCTTTATGCAATGCAATTCATCTTTAGACGCATTTTTCTCGGAAGTGATAAAAAGTAAGTTAGTGACTTTTCGCAGCAATGGGACGAAATGGTCAATGTCCCCCAAAAAAACCATGAAAAAATTATAAAAACCGATTTAAATTATACTTTTTGTAAATAATTTTTTTCCATCCTAAGATATTCAAAACTTTTCCCAAAAATCTACAATTTGTTCAATTTTCGCTTGAAAACGTTTTATTTTACCCATTTTCTCTACTGCCGGTCAAAATTTCATTTTGTCCCATGTAAAAAATAGCGGGTACAAATTCCCGCTATGTTTTACACGTATTAAACTCCAAATGCCGAGGCTCGTGACGCCAACAAGGTAAGGTATACTACGTATAGGAAATTATATGGGTTAAGGTGTAATAGATATAGTATACAGGGTGGTCCGAGTGGTTTAATTTTCTGTACATAACTGGATTCGGTATAAAATTCTGCATATAGTACACCGTCTTTATTTAAAGCACACTGCGGTGTGGCTATTCTATTTCTTATTTACTAAAACTTTGGTTAAAAACATTATATACGAAAGGTGGTACAAAACTAGAATGAATATAAACTTTATTAATACTTAGCTATGTTTTCTTCAACACGAAGGATACCCAGAATAAATTGGTGTAGAAAAATTTACTTAATTATCGTATACAGGATATTTTTTTTTAAAAAAATTTACTTTATCAAAATCGTAATATTTAAAATATTGTATTCAATTTTTTTTTAAATTGAACACTGGTAATATAATTTTTCTTTTCAAATTATTTAACTACAAATTGATTAAAAAACATTTTTTTGTATTTAAAGTGTTCTTCAATTTTTAGCCGTTTGCAAATATTTTCTGTATTTTTATTACATATGGGATTTCCAACGATAAAATATCAGACAAAAATATTAGGTGGCTTTGATAAAAATTTACTCTTAAAGAGCCATATGTAATATTATACTGCGAATATCTGCGAAAAACTGTTAAAAATTTAGAACCCTTTAATAAAAAATGTTTAGCTTTTTAATTCTGCATCTGACAGAAAAAATAATATACAGAATGTGGCATTTAAAAAAATTGAGATATACATTTTAAGTATTCCGATTTTGGTGACGCCATAAAAAAATACCCTAATATAGGGTGTCCAGAAATGAGTGCGTAACAAATGAGGCTCCACAGCAGCTATGCTATCCGGTGAAATAATCCTCTTTCAACGGTAAAATGAGTGCAAAAATGAATAATGTATAATAGAATGATTGTAAAAATAATTTAAAAAAAATAAAACTAACTTATTTTTTTTTTTTTTTTTTTTTTTTTTAATTACAAATATTTTAAAGTATAGCCCCCTCTATAAACCTTGAAACATATGAATAAAATTTTTTCACATCTCGACAAACGAGACGATATTGGACCTTTCTGCACAATGGGCCACCCTGTAAATATTTAAGGTGGTTTCAAAGCTAGGTGTGGCACTTTTCTTCCCTCAAATTTAAACTCAATATTTTGTCTATGATATTTTGAATATTGTTATATTACGACCACTTATAATAAAAAATAAATAAAAAACATAAAAAAATAAAGTCCACTAAATTTATAAGAGATTATGCTATTATAAAATTCATAGCATGCATGATAAAATTCATATACTCATGCAGTATAGAAAATGAACTGTATAAATCATAGACTTAAAATAAAATATAGACTGAGCATCTCATTCATAAATAGCTGGAAGATGCGGTCAGACAATGTCTTGTTATTGTTGTGTTATTGTTTTAGGCTCTAACGAGTGCGACACGAGCGACAGAGCGGTTGTCTCCGTCGTAACGGTCGTTCCCTGACGACTCTGACGAGGAATGCAACACTGTCTTTTGTTTCTCAAGTACACCTGAACTCTCAGTATCATATCCGGGTAATTTTTTTTATTTTAATGAAGTATAATTTTTTTAATTTACAGTTAAAAATATATCGTATTTAACTTTTTATATTTATTAAGATTTTAGGAGAGGTTTTTTTTTACATAAAGGTTTAGAAAAAAAAACGTCCAAAAAGCGATAAAAATAATACAATTACATGTTTATAGAAAAAATTTTAATAATCAAAAATTACGCTATATAATTTTTGTAATTAATAAAATTAAATTATTAATTTTAGTCAAACATTTTACAACCCTAATATTTAATCAAAAAAATCCAGGAAATTTTTTTTTTTTTTTTTTTTTTTTTTATTTTTTTTTTTTTTGTGTTTTCTATTCTAATACGATATAATAGAATCGGCGACATGGAAAGAGAAAAAACTTCATGATTGTTGTATTTTTTTTTCTGTTTAAGTGATGTCTTATTAATGTAAATTAGCAAAAAACAGAGATCTGTTTCATTAAAGCAAGCTTTTAGGAAGTGGATGAAATGAAAACTACATTTATTTAACCCAGTACTGTCTTTATTATAGGGTGCGTCCCAAGTGGCTCAACCCCCATATTTTTTTTTTTTCTAATGAAAAAAAGCAAGATTTGGTAAATGTTGGTATATGAGATAAATTACGGATTGATTGACGCGATATTTAATTGTTTTGGTCACTTTCCCTTTTTCACCGAAATGAATATAACTTCTGATTTTTAAATGGCACCCTAGGTATATCTCTACTTTATTCAACTAGAAAATGACCTCTGAATAGAATGACATATCATTGTCAACTTTTGCGACATTTTCGCATAAGGTTTAATTGAAATTGTACAACACGCGGTTCATAATGATAATTTGATCGAAATACCAAGTATCAATATATTCCATAAAAAATGCTTTTTCTCGAAATATGCTAATCAGTCACCCTTCGTTTCCCTTTAAAAAATTGACATAATGATTAAAAATACGAATTGTTGCATCTTTTAACCGGCCTAACCAGAACAACGAAAAACATTAGACGAATTAAACCTATTTTCCATGCTCCTGCATTAACTTAGCTGTTTTAACACTGCGTGGCACCCTGGATTTAAATTATAATACGAATTTGTTTTAAGCGATCAATGTCAAAAGTTGACCATAGATCATGTCATTCTATTCAGATGTTCAATTTTCTAATCGAATAAAAGATAGCACATATAACCGAGGGCTGCCATTTAAAAATCAAAAAGTTTTAGTCATTTCCGTGAAACAGGAAATACCGAAAACAATTGAATGCGCCCAGTCATATACTGACATATCAAATCCTGTTTTTTTATCTGAAAAAATAATAAGAAAGTCAATTGGGGTTGACTTTTGAGACGCACACGCGTATATTAAAAATATTGTTTATAATGTAATATAATTTTTGAATTGGTATGTTATTTTAGATTCTGAAAGAATAGTTTTAAGGATAGACCGGAATATATTTTTAATAAACTGATTAATTTTTAAACCGGATGCCTAATATATTTATTCTGTATAATAAAATCAAGGGTTATAATTATGATTTTGCTACAAAAACTTTTATATAAATGTTTTTTTTTTTTTTTTTTTTTTTATTTTAAAGATTTTACTAAAATATTATTAAATAAGCGCCTTTCTACACCAACGCCACTGACTCCCAATTGGTAAATTTAGAGTTGCCTACCGGTCGAAAGTTGTTTCGAGACTCAAATGGATCGTATATAAAGTGTCCAATTTTCTTGCAAATTTGGCACTGGCGAACCATATTTATAGTTCTTGAAATACAAAAGTAAATAACAATAAACATTTAAGGACTACAAACTAAGAAAATGCAACTAATCAGCTAGAGAGAAGTAGCGGCAACAATGCTTTACTCAACACGTGGGACGCGTACTACCGGTACTACAAGATAATAGAAGAATGAATAGGCGATCTCGCCTCTAATCGGGTGTTGCCATAATTTGTAAAGATTTTATCCTTTTTAACCGTAGTATTCCGGCTTATAATTAAGTAGTATAAGGACTATTTAATACATCTATGGAATATTAAACCTACTTTATTAAAATGCAGTATTAATATTTTTTTTTTTTTTTTTTTTTTTTTTTTTAAAAAAATATTTGATATATTTAAAGACGTGACAACATAAGCTGGACGAGGAAGGTTTGATTGGCTGCGGTCGAGTGTAACCAGAAGTAAACATGTGTAAAAATGAATTGTTTGACGCGTGTAAGATGTAAACTAGTGTAGTGTTTGTTAAGAAAATAATTGTATTGCCAATATTCATAAACAAATATCGCTAGGCATTAATCACTAATTCACAACACAAAAGAACAAGTACTTATAGTACACTCCTATTGCTCTAAAAACTTTAAAAAACTTTTTTTTTTTTTTTTTTTTTTTTAAAATTAATTAAACTCAAATTTCTCGCTGTCATTTTATAAGTATACCATAGGGCAACCAATAATACACAAACGTGCATTATTGGTTGCCGGATAAGACTACAATGACGTCACAACTGTCAGCTGAAAGCACGTCTTATGAAGATGAGCAATACTATTAGTTTACCGTTCTTGAGCACACCAAATCTCATTTTTTTTTTTTTTTTTTTTTTTTTTTATTGTTAATAAAAAAGTGTGTTTTATTTTTTTTTTATCTTAGATCCCCTCTAACGTACAAACAAAGCACTTTTCTATAGAGGCTAAACTGTGTTCAATGAACTTATTTTTGAGTCCAAAAATACGTAGCAGATCTATGTGTCGTACTGTTGCAAGTTGTTTCTCTAATCCGTCGGTCTTAACTAAGACGCGGATAAAATGAAGTGAACAAAATGAGACAGTATGTATAGTACTTGCTCGTGGTTTAAAAAGAGCAAATAATGAAAGTGTATGGGGTCTTTAAAAGTCCTTTGTTACCCTGAGCTTTATTACTCTTTCGGACGCAAAAATCAAGTAACGTTAGTTCGCGATTTGTTAGATTTATCAGATAAACAAACCGCGACCGTAGCGCCTCCTATCGTCAGAAATAACGAGCGAAAATAATGAGCGCGCCATTTTTTTTTAAAATAACGGAGACCGATGTGTCGGGCCGATATTTGCCTTTTTGTTGCGCGCGCGTAAATAAGAAACAATTAATGAGCGGTAGATGATGTCCGTGATGATTAATTTCATAAATTTAATATAAGGCTTAACGGCCAATTTTCGTAATTAATTTCAAGCTAGTCGATGGTAGATACATGAAAGGTCATCTCAATTGGACGTGGTAAGTTTGCGGTTTCGAAGTCTGGGAATAATGTTACTAAAATAATAAAAAGTCGAATGAAGTATTTTTACCGGTAAATCTTATGTTAATATTTTTTTAGTTTGTGGTTAAAACTAAACTGTAATACTAAACAAACTATAACGTTTAATATCAGTGGGAGTTTATCTTAAATGCAAAACTCTTAGCGAGGGGAAGGGGATCAGCCCCCACAATCTTTTCAATTATATATTTCAAAAATATAAAAAATTTTTTGTTTAAATAGGTGCAATTGTTTTCAGGAAAAGTTACTTCCCATCATCAGGCGCAAAAGCTAAAATAATCGTAAAAACATAATCAAAACCAGGTAAATATTTTTTTTTTTTATTATAAAACAATGTTAGAAGGAAAGTCTCTAATGAGAATATTTCCTAATATGGGGCCGCACGTTTTCTACGCGAAGCACTGCGAGTGCCATCATTTGCCTTTAGGATGTACTAACCGCAACTTTGTGTAGGTTTCCTATCCAGATTTTGACATAAGAACTTCCATCCTTTTGACACTAGACACGCCAAAACTTTTATCTGCAAGTGAAACATTTTTGAGCAGGTGTTTTTTGCGAGAATTCAAAGACTCATAGGTAAGTTTTTCACAGTACTTTGGTTGCATTTGATAGCAAAATGAACATAGTTTAAGGTAGTGTATGTAGCTTTTGCAAAAACTTTTGACATAACCTAGCTATTATTTGCTCTTAATATGGGGTAGATCTGTCTCTCTCTGTCTTTATTCCTACAAAAGGAATGTAGTGGTCAGGTGATGTGTGAGGTTTGTCTCCATAATTCCCTGTCTTGTGCTTCATGTACAAGCGCGTGCAGTGGCTTGTGGGTGATTTTTGATAGCTGGTCTATCAATCGGGAGGGCGAGCGGCCTCTTCTTGGTCTTCTTCCTGGACCTTGCCCTGTATAATGAGCTTTCCCATACAGTCAGTATCCTCCTCATAACGTGACCGAAATATTTTAAGTATACGTGACTGTATAGAAGTTGAGAGGCGTTCTGTGATGTTCAGTTCTTGGATTATGGATTTATTGGTTCGCCGGGCAGTCCAGGGAATTCTGAGCATTCGTCGGCAGCAGTACATCTAAGTTGCGTCAATTTTTTTTTCATTTCTGAACCTGTCTCATCGTCCAGGACTCGGAGCCATACATTAATATAGGAAAATTTAGGTCAGTGAACAAGCCTTTTTTAAGTGTTTTAGATATGTTTTTTGTCTCGCCATATCTTGGAGAGTTTTCGCACTGCCAGTCTTGTCATTTCACATCTTCATATTTCACCTTCTAACGATCCCGTGTTGTTTAAAAGTGACCCAAGATATATACGTACATACATATAATA
>NW_022146374.1:0-23118 GCF_002938485.1 Sitophilus oryzae | reverse complement strand
GATGAAGTAAAGACAGGATGTGTGCTGCTCTCCTTCCTTACTTAATGTTTACTACTATGGCGCGATTTCGTTAACTTTTCCTTCAACAGATTGCAAAATTAAAAAGTCCCCACCCCAATCCATTAACAACATTAAATTTAGCGGCATACATAATCTTTATTGCCGATTCGATATTGTCTCCAGAGTTTAGTGAAACGACTTGAAGGCTCCTGTAAAAAATACGCGACGAAGATATAATTCTTCTAAAACGCAAAGTTCATGCTATGGAAAAAATTCAAAATGTACCAATTCCTAGTAAAATATAAGTACAATACCTTTAAAAATCAATTATTCGAGAACACATTACTTTTTAAAACAAAAAAAAAAAAAAAAAAAAAAAAATGGAAATAAAAAACAGAATAAACAATCGAGAAATTGCATTTTTAACAAATGAAGAAACATCTTCTCAGAAAACCGCAGAGATTGGGACCTTGAGTTGAGAAAACTAGCTCTAAGTGTTATGTTTTGTCAAACCCTAATTATACGGAGCAGAAACATATGGACACGAAACGTTCAAAAGATGAATCGCCTCGAAATCGTTCGAAAACATGCATTATATCGAAGAAATGCCTTAAAATTCCATGGACAACCCATATCACAAATACCGAAATCCACAACAGAATAGCAGAGAAAGAGAATGCTCAATTATAATAAAAATAGACAAACATACATTATACTTAGGGCATATATTAAAAAAAACAAAAAAAAAAAAAAAAAATCCTATTTTTTTAAACCAATAAAAAAAAAAAATTTGATTAGTTTAAAGGTAAGATGAAGAAGGAGATCCCGGCAGAAGAAACTATCTTGGTTGAGAAACATCAGAATTTGGACTCACCTAACTTTTAAAGAACTTATAAGGTAAGCCGAGAATCGTGAAGTTTTTGCCAATGTGATCGCCAACCTCCACGAAAAAGACGACACGTAAAGAAAAAGATCACTCATATACAGGGTGTCCCATTTTCGTGTGTTTTACGGAGGTTTATCGTTTATGAGTATAGATATACAAAGATGCAGCTTTCGCATCACTATGTAACTTTTTTATGAAACTAAAAATGCTTCATTTATGTGGAATAACGATTATTTCAGTTGGAAGTTAGACGTTGACGAGAATCCACACATTTCTTTTAAGCCAAGCAGAACAACAGTCTTCCTGATTTTCTTTCACAATAATGTAATTTAGAATACTAAGGTTTAAATATAATTAAATACCAGTGTAAAAGGTTTTTTATTATATGTATTCATATAAAAAAATATGTTTTTTCTATAATATTAATAAAAAAATGGGTGACGGTTTTCGGGACACGTCTCAACGGAACGTGCCGTATTATCGTCACCATTGACGATTTATTCAGTATAAAATTCATTTTTCTGTAATTCAATAATTTTTTTCTATAAATGGGAGTATGAAGTGCTATTTGATGTGCCCAATTTCCGTCACTCACTTTTATCCTTAATTCTACCTTAAATTATCAATTAAAAATGGATGACGAGAACTGGATGTCTGTGACGGAATTTAGGCCATTAAACATGTAAGCCATATTATATATACGAAAAGCCATATTATATATACGATATTGTTACAAAAACTAAAAAATAATAAAAGAGGTGTTTATGATATACCTGATTATGATATTATATCTTATTGATATACTTGATATTATATGTTAAACTGATATGCCAATTTAAAACTAATTTCTCAAGTTAAAAGTTTATTTACTAATTAAAAATATTTATTTACTAATATGATGTTACTGTTTTTTTTTTGTTTTTGTTATAAAAATGTTTAATATAAACACTTATTATTACTACACTATTATTTTTGAGCTGATATCGGAGATATACTTAATTAAAATTTTATTTTGTATGCTAATTTTTTTAATTATTTAATTGTTTATGTTTTATTTTTTGCAATGTGTCGCAATTCCTAAGTTAACTTTTGTAAAAAACAATGTTTTTTATGTGAAATGACACATATAAAAATATGACGAAAATTGGGACAAGTTGATGACGATATATAGGTAGAGAGGTGACGATATTTAGGACAATTGTAGTTTTTTTAATTTTCCTTGAAAATAAAGGAAAATATCGGTCAAGTTATTAAACTTTTATTTAAATTTTAAATAAAAACATCCCCTAGTGTCATATTTAATTTTCTTGTAAGCCTTATATTAATAATTCGGATTTTATAGCTAACTGAACTGAGATATTCCCTTAATGTGACGATGACTGGGACAGTTACCATAAATATCTTAGAATTACTAGAGGTTCCAAAACAAACTTTATATCTAAGCCTTGTATCGATATTTACAAAATAAACATGTTTTAGTTGTTTTCATGTTAGAACTGATCTTAATTGTCATAAGAGATAATTTTGCGAGCCTTTTTTTATTTTAAGTATGAGTTACGCATGTCTGTTAAAGTTGGAGTCAGTTTTGTGGGCCAATGTAATTTTACATCCATTCACTAAGAGACCTCTGTGCACGATGAAAACGTATAGCATTGTTTTTGTGGGTTAGGTTATGTTATGTTAGGTTAGGTTAGGTTGTAAGAGTAGGTAGAGAGTGAATTCTACCATACAGCTACACTGTAAAAAATCAGCCTGAGTGAACTTATATTTCTTAGGGAGTGAATTTTTTGAGTGAAATAATTGAGTACATTTTCATCTAAAATAGAGTAAATTCATCATTTTACTCAAATATGATCTCTATTTAATCAATAGCGATTGAATAAGCTCATGTTCGAGTTATAACCCCTATCTTTGAGTAATGGAATAGAAAAATTCACTTAAAAACTCATGTTATAGTTTAACACAATAAAAATTTGAGTGAAATCTCCCAGTTTAGAGTATTTTCGCTCATTACTAATCATACGTCATACGCGTTTCTTCGATACCGAATAAGCTATTCCCCTTTTCCTCAGTTTTTAATTATCTGTTCGAGTCGTAGGTTCTCTTGTCCCTTCGAAGGTGCCAATGCCAGGTCACAAGCCCATAGTGCCAGGTCACAAGCCCATAGTCTGTGTAAAGTGTGATGTAAAGTGTGACTGTGGTCGCGTAGCCTGGTGAAGCGAATACGAACTCGTAACTCCCAGATATGTTTTATGTTAAGAACATTTTTTTTCACATCGCAGAAATCTGCCCAACATAGCATGTATTCAAATTCGACTGCGTCTACTCATTGCCGCAATGCTCGGTTTTTCCTTGATAATTAGTCAAACGTAGCGAAAATCTAGTTACTTTCCCTCAATCTGGAACTAGGAACTGGAACATTTAGCAGAATAACATTTTTTTTTTAATTTTCAGGAGGAAAAGTATCTGTATTTTTCGAGGTATTTTTCGAGGTATATTTCGTTATTAAAAATTAGTTTAGAAATTAGAAATATTCGAGAATGTTGGTAGCCGAGCTGACGAATGCTCTTAATAAAGCGGATTTTTCCGATGTGATGCAACTTTTCTAGACGTCTAGCTTAAAAAGTTCCTGTATTTTTTCCAAAAAGAGTTGAAAATTTTTTAAAATGTTTTGATATTATAATAATGATGTTATATTTGGTTTTATTTGTTTTTGTCAAATGAAAATGACAAATAAAAATATTTTTGAAGGTTCTACAGTTTTTCATTTGGTTTGTTAAAAAAAAACGAAATATTCTAAATGATTTTTTTAAAAGCTATATATGTAAGCTAACTTATTATTTTATTACAAGTGAACATATGTCTCCCAAAGTGAATTTTAGGAAATGGACATGTCCTAAACTGAAACTTACCTTTGAAAGGCACCTGCCCACCTGTTATAAAATAACAAGTTACCTTACAGATAGCTTTTAAAAAAATCATTTAGAATATATTTCTCAATACTGAGTGAAATTAATACTCAGATATGAGTACTAATCGAGTTAAGTGTAACACAAATTTGAGTAAAAGTCACTCAATAAAAGGTGTACTTGAACCCAACACTTAGTGAGTTCACTCATTTTAAAGTGCATAAATTATCAAAATCGATCAAAATCTTACTCAAGGTGAACCATAATGAGCAAAAAAGGAGTCTTTCGTCCAATCTCGATTGAGTGAAAACACTCAGTCCTTTTCACTATGAGAATTGAAGATTCACTCAGTTCTGTAGAGTGGAAATTTCACTCAATCGGGTGTGCACAGAAATTGAGAAAGTATTGAGTGAAATCTGAGTGAAATTTCACTCATTTTTTTTACAGTGTAAACACACACCAACATCTCTACTGATGATTCCAATAATATCAGCTACTACAACTACTACTACTGCCATTACTCGCTGACGAGTATTTGACACGCATCAGAAGGTGAATACGCAAGGCGTTTAATTTCATGAGCTTTTCTCTGACCGAATAGACCGACACGTGATGTTATCTCTCTTCCGCACTCCGGACATTCTAAAATCTCATTGCTTTATTGCCTCTTTACTTTTTGGTTGTCGTTGGTTAACTGAGTTTATAATTCCTCTCCATTCCCAAAGATTCTGCATGCTTATCCCCTTTAAGTTTTTGTGGATAATATCCTTGTACCTTTTGAGTTGTCCACCCGGTTTCCTCTTACCGACTACAAGTTCTTGGCGTTTTTTTGCATCCTGCATACGTGACCAGACCATCTTAAGCGAGATTTAGCGTAATCATGACTTCAACGCTCTCGCAGCTAGCTTTCTCAAGGACTAATATGTTTGAGATATGGTGGAACCATTTGATTCCTAAGAGTTGTCTACGGTGCCTCGGTTGCAACTTGTTTAATGCGTTCATATGTCGGCGGTGGGGATTATTATTGCTCGGTACACTGCAAGTCTCGTTTTTCTGCTCAAGTTGTGATTGTAGAAAACCCTGCTTTTTAGTTTCTAGAATGCTTTTGAGGCACCGCTAATTCTGTGTTGAATTGTAGAGTCGACATTTGCCTTTTCCGAAGTCATACTGCCGAGGTAATTGATAATAATAATATTAGCAGCTATATCCGCTACAGAAAAAAAGTTTTTTTCTGTCTTCATATTTCATGCCTGGAACCTGACTGCATTTCCATTCCGTAATTGATATTAACTGATGAATACAACAAATCAACCTATACACTTTTGTCTTTTATTATTGTTAACACATTTGCACTTGGATTACATTAGGAATAAAAAACTCATATGATACGCTACATATTTCCTTTAGTTTCGACTCAAGTTAGTATTTATTAGATCGTTCTGGTACTGATCTCAACTCTAATTTATCAACCGCAGCAATTTGTACCTCCTATAATACGTTAGTTCATATATGATTTAGTTGTTAACTCCAATGGTTCGGTAGTTAATATAATACCTTACACATTCCAAGCATATATTACATAACAACATAGCTTTGTGGTTAATAATGAATTAAATATTTTTAATATCTAATACAATCTTAAAAATTCGGTAATATTTTTTTCGTTTCAACAAAAGATTATTGCTTTCTCTAAATATTTTTTTTATAAAAATAGCATGAAATATAACCTATAATAAGATTAAATATTTCATTTTTTACAGACTTAAACTGTGCACTAGGCGTATTTTAGGAAAATATGTTTACTAGTACAGGGCGGTCTCCAAAAGTGTGAGTTGAGGTAAGTATTACTGCATTAAACAGATGATTTCATCAGTAGGATATGCAACCACCAAACAGTGCTACTTCTTGTGATTTAACTGGATGATAATGAGAGTTTACACAAAGTTTGGTCTATGCAGTGTTATTATTTAAACTAATAATACTTTTTTTTCTTATATTAAAGAAATAATAGATTTGGTTTGTTTCGTTCCGGATGCCTAAATAGAAATTAAACAATTGCAGATATTAAACATTTTTAAACAAATCTGTTAAATATTTCCTCTTACTTTTGTCTTTTTTTATTTATTGTTTTGAACCAGTATCGATGCTAATTACTGTCAAAGAATAACTGTTTTAGTTTTCAAATTTTAATATCATAATTTGTTAGTGTCTGATTCACCCTTTATTTAAAAATAAACAGTAACGAGTAAGAGAAACGATTAACTCAGCGAATTTCTTATTTATCTGTAAATAAGATTAAAACATAAAATTACACGTTCTATTAGTGGTGACGTCATATTGCGGAAGGTCAATTGTCGCTGAATCCAAACAAGCTCTCTAATCTCTAAATTTAATGGGTTAATCCGATTTTTCGTAATTTATTATTTCATTACTAATTTCTAAGAGATAATTGTGTTTTTCCAAGTAAGTACATTTAGTTTTGAACTTTATATATACCCTTTATAGTTGATAGATTCTATAAAATTATGGAAATTTGTATTCTTTGTTTTTGTGTCATAACCTAAATTATAGTTTTTCTTCATATCAATCGAATAATCAATGAAATTTTAATTTATTATTGCAGAATGATGGCTACGAAGCATCCATGTGTGATCATGACATTTATTAAAGACCACGGAAATCAGTTTGAACGCTGAGCTGCAACAAGTCGTAAGTTATTTCAAAAATCAAAATGATTTAGGTCTTAAGCAAAATTCAACATAAAGTTCAAATGATTTAAGTCATTTTATTTGAAGTCAAGTCATTTTTGTAAATATTTAAAACAATATAACTTTATTTAAGTCGTTTTTATGGCATAAGTCTATATTTTTGACTTAAATCAGGATGATCTGCAAGTTAAGTCAGTAAAATAACTTAAATCGATATAACTACCCTCAACTCAAGACAACCAGAATTCAATTTAAGTACCTTTTTTTAAATGTTAATATTAATTTTCATTACCAATTAGCGATTTTCTTACTAAGTATTATATTATTAATTTATTGTAGATACAGATGAGACTAAACCCACATAAAATAAAACTGTTAATTTTTAGAACAACTACAAACACAAAAATATGTTTTTTTTAATAAAATTTAACTGATTTTGTAGTACTGTATCCATTAATAGATATCATCGAATATATGTCTATTAAAAAGTGGTGGTGTGTTTTGATCACTAGTATATCGATGGCATAAGCTATAAGGGTTGGAGGATTTTAAGGTACTCTTCAATATATTCGAGATAAATTCTTTTCGTTCGTCTTCCGGGCTACATAACAGAGTCGGGGATTCACTTAAAAGACAACAGACTCACGCGTAACAATGCAAATAGTCAAAACGGGTTCCAGAAAACTAACATTTTATTTACTAGTTATTCTGCTTGGCTGCCGCCTAACAGTTTGAAAAGAAAGGCTGCTGTTGAAAATGTATCATAAAAATATATAAAAATCTCACTTAAGCCTTTTATTAAAAGTCCTAAATCTTTTTAATGACTTAAGTCTCTTCTAAAAATACTTAAATCTTTTTATATTTCGGAATAAAGATTTAAATCACAAATCATTTTAGCGTAATTTATTTTGTTTCTGTAACACCAAAAGATCTAACCTCAACTGCATATCTAGTGTGTAAACAAAACTGGTTAATAATTCGTTGGTTTTTAGTTTGAAAAATTGCATTAAACTTATACCCGTGATTCAAGACCGCCGAAAAAAATCCGGGATGACGTTTAAAGCTGAATAGTATCGACGAAATCCCATCTTTCTCAGGAGTTTGAGCGAGCGGCCGGTAAAGCTCGGCCGAACACGAAACAACAACAATCTGGCGATAGCCCGGGGGCGGACGACCGCAGAAGACGATGCCCAAAGTGCATTGACTGCGTCGTTGTTGCACCGACGCGGCCTACGGTTCGCTCGCTTACACCAATGCCAACAAAAATCGCTATTTTATTGTCAATAGTACTCAGTGTAGGGTCTTTCGAATGAAACTTATATAATATATTTGACAATGACAATTGTTGTCTGTCATTTTAATTCAATCTTTATTCCAAGTCTTATCTTGCTTGAAAAGTTGCTAAGAAGACTATCTGACCTAAAAGTAAAGTTGCCTCCCTCGGTTGAGTGTTAATTAATACTGAGACTCGTTGATGATGCTAATCTGCGAAATAATATAAGAATTGATTAAGGCTGTATTCCGTTGCAAAACCAGGCGAACCAGACCGGTAAACTACGGTAAAGAGCGGTTGCTGAAAAACATGGGTTTGATACGGAACGGTTTGGTAAAATACTGGAAATGTCAAATGTTGACGTTTTCTAAATACCTTCATTATAAAGTTCAATAGCTTTATTATAAAATTTATCTTTTATACATTTTTAATGTATCTATTCTCTGTTTTACGTTTGCTTCATCTTTTCAATGGAGTTTAATATTGAAAAGTACTTCATTAACTGTTAAACTCGTTAGACAGCTCAAGTGAAGATTTGCAGGTCCAATATTAAAACAAAAACAGATCAATAAAAAATACACAAATCTAATCAATGTTTATATTTTTATAGTTTCCAAAATATTTACGCTTACATGTTGCCTTGTTTTTCATGTTTTCTTTAAATTTTCCTGACTTTAAGAAACAATGGCTGCATGATAAGTTTCAATGGTCCTAAAAAGTCATTATATTTAGTTAATGAAATTTATTTACCTTTACTGCCTATCTCCATTGCTTTTGGATGTAAATACAAAATATTATAACAAATTTTAGAAATTAAATGAGAATTTCACTCGAACTTCCAATATTTGCTTGATTTCTCTCACATAAACGACATTGATTAGCAAACAAAACCAGAAAAACCAGCCTTCTCGCACTGGTTAGTTTGGTGACATTTATAACCGAATTTTTCAGAAACCGTGTTCCGTAATAAGAAAACTTTCAGGAAACCGATAGAAACGGAACATAAAACTATGCATAACCAAAGTAAGCAACAGAATACACCCTAAAACATCCATAAATCCAATAATAGTAAAATATCATACTTACAACTGTATTAAAAACAAGCAAATAAAAACCTGCATTTGCAAATAACAAAGTTCTAAAAGGTGGAAAACAGCATTAATGAGAATTGGATGAATATGATGCAGTTGGATGAATACGTGCAGATACATCTACAGACTGTCCCAAAATTCCGTGGACATAGAACTACTATGTATTTTTGGATTCAAAATAAGTTTATTGGACACAATTTACCACTGTACAAAAGTACTACTACATTTAAGAACCATTATTCCGATTTGAATCAGATTTTGGATGTCTATGTTTTGCTAAGTGCTTTAACATTTGGCGTTTACAAATATCAAGAAAAAATATGGGAAGGGTTAAAACTACCCCCACCCCTACATAAATTTTAGTATAAATATTTTCCAACTCTATCGACAACAGATATTCTTTTCGTAAAATGGTCCCTCTAGTATTTACTACATTTTTTGTCTCTTGGTAAAAAACGCCACATCGCATAGTTTTTGTGAAAAAAAAAAAAAAAAAAAAAATATTTTTCCAAAGCAGACTACAAAACATACAGGGAGTTCAACGATTTCACCCTAAACAAAAAAGTCCTATGAGTATTTCACAGGGGCAGTAAATCTACAAAATAAAATAGTTTAGAACGTCAACGTTTTTTGTAGACGTATCGTTTTAAAAAAGTAAAAAAAAAAACAGTGTTCTCGAATAGTTGCATTTAGATATTTTAAGTAGTTCTTTTCTTTGTTCTTTGTCTTTTTATTTTGCTTCCGACGCACAGTAGGCAATATGTCCAAACCAAGTTGCAAAAAATAACATCCACAGTTTGTGTCCAATAACTGCCTTTTTTCTACAAATTCTTAAATAGTAGGCGTTGCATTCAAGTGACACAGTATTATAACAATTGGATCGGACGACCTTAGCTTACTGTCAAAAATTATTGTAAAATTGTCATAACGTGTTTTACGTAGAATTACATACATACATACAGCCGTTACTCGCTGACGAGTATTCGACACACATAAAGAAAATGGTCACGCAAGGCGTTTTCTTTCATGAGCTTTTCTGTGACTGAAAAGCCCGATACGTGATGTTATCTTCTGCCTACCGCACTCCGACATTCAAAATCTCATTGTTTTGTTGCTTCTACTTTTTGGTTGCTGCTGTTAACTGAGTTTACAACCCTTCTCCATTGAGTTCTATTGTGAGCTGCTTTTTCCCACTCATTCTGCATGTTACTCCCTTTAAATTTTCGTGGAAAATGTCCTTGTATCTTTTCAGTTGTCCACCCGGCCTCCTCTTACCGTCCACACGCTCACCGTAAAGCAGAGATTTTGGTATGCGGTTTTCTTTGCATCTCTGCATACGTGACCAGCTCATCTTAAGCGGGATTTTGAGACCATGACTTCAATACTCTCGCAGTTAGATTTTTTCAAGGACCGACACGTTTGAGACATGATGGAAACACTGACTCTTTAAGAGTTGTCTAAGGTGTCTCTGTTGCAACTTGTTCAATGCGTTCATGTGTCTGCGGTAAGGCACCCAGGTTTCTGCTCCACATATCATGGTGGGGATTATAATTGCTCGGTATACTGCAAGTTTTGTTTTGTACTCAAGTCATGATTGTAGAAACCCTGTCTTTTAATTCCAGAATGCTCTTGAGGCGCTACTAATTTGTGCTGAATTTCAGAGTCAATATTGGCCTTTTCCGAAATCAAACTGCCAAGGTAATTGAATTCCGCCACATATTCGAATAGTTCTTCCGATTTTTTATAGTATTGTTGTGATCTTCCGGGGAGTGCACATGATTTTAGTTTAATCGATGTTCAGCTTAAGGCCCAAAGCCTCGTATGCCCAGGTATATGTGTTCAACATTTCTTGTAATTGTTGTACCGTGTTTGCAACTAGAGCGCAGTCGTCGCTGCACAGTTCTGTATTTAATTTTGTATGTGTTTTGCCCTGAGTCTTTTTATGCTGAATGACCGCTGTCATATCTGTATCTTAATGCCCAATCCTCTCCTCCTGCAGTTTGTTGTCCACTATAATGGAGAGCGCTGCCATATGAATATGTTGAATAGGAGAGGCGCTAATACACATCCCTGCCTAACTCCTGTATTTGTTAGGAACGGATCGCTCAGTGATCCATGATGTGACACTCTGGACTTGTTGTTATGGAGGCTTTACACAATTGTAAGAAATTTGTTGGGCAATCCGAACTGTTCTCCATAATTGCTCAGCGCATCTCTGTTCAGCCAGAGTCGAAGGCTTTTGTTAGATCGATGAATGCAACATAAAGTTTAGACTGCTGCTCTTTACTTTTTCCTGTAGTTGATGGATGGAAAATATGGAATCGACGGTGCTGCGGTTGGTACGAAAACCCGTTTGCGATTCTGGAAGAATTTTTTCTATATGTGGGTGCAGGCGGTTTGACATTATTTTTGCAAGAATTTTTCCGCCGATAGCCAATAGCGAAATTCCCGGTAATTTCCGCAGTATGATGCACTTCCTTTGTTCTTAATATATTCACTATATTCGCATTGCGAAAATCCTGAGGTACCACTCCGCTTTCCCATACGAAATCAAAGAGAGCCTTAAGATGACCAATAAGTTCTTTACTTGCACACTTATAGATTTCCGCTGGAATATCGTCACAGCCAGCCGATTTGTTGTTTTTAAGCTGTTTTATGGAGGTCTTTATTTTCTGTTCTGTTATTGGGATGTCTAATCCATCGAGGCTGTTATACTGAGGTATTGTGTTTAATGCTTCCATATTGGGTTGTTTTCTTGGTTAAGGATATGGCTGTAATGTTCTTTCCAGCGATTTCTAATTTGTTCTTCCTCTTTTTGAAGTTCGCCATTTTGAGCCATGATTGGGCAGCTAACCTTCTTAGTTGGGCCGTATACTTCTTTTACAGCCTCGAAGAATTTACGATAATCGTGATGCGTGGCGTACTCTTGAATCTGATCAGCCTTTTGTGACCACCAGTTATCCTTTACTTGGCGCAATTCTCTTCGAAGCGTGTTGTTGGCTGCTTTAAAGTTGTCTACCAGTCTTGGATTATGTGGATTTGCAGTGACGGTTTGATATGCTCTATGCTTTTGTTCCAACAAAGCTTGTATATGCGGTTGATTTTCGTCAAACCAGTCTGGTTGTTTCTTTTGTTCGACTTTCCCAGTTCGCTGGTTTTATGAATCGCATCCTTTAATTGTGTCCAGCCTTGTTCAGCTTCCAATACTGAGATTGAAGTTATCGGTGGAAGAGATTCTTTGATGGCTTCCCGGAGGGCGTCGCGCGTCGGCGGTATTGTTGTTTTCTAGACCTCGTACGTTCAATCTGGTCATGTTGTTTTGCTTTTTACAGCGTGGATGTTTGGGTTTTAACTGGATTTTCATTTTGAAATTAAAAGTCGGTGGTCAGTGCCGTATTCGGCATCTACTCTAGCTTTTGTGAGCCTAACATCTTTAGATGCGTCCTTCGAACGATTATGTGGTCCAATTGATGCCAGTGACCTGATCTAGGATGTTTCCAGGTACCTTTTAACTTGTCCTTCAACATGAACCACGTATTGGTGATGCAAACATTATACTCTGCGCATGTTGTTAATAAATGTTCACCATTGCTATTTGCGTTTCCCATTCCATGTTTTCCAATACGTCAGGCCATAATTCCTGTTGTTTGCCTACACGGGCATTAAAGTCACCTAGCAAGATGATTCGTTCGTGCTTTGGAATTAGTTGAAGGGCATTTTGTAAAGCTTGGTAAAATTTATCCTTTATCTTCAATTTTAGCGTCAAGGGTGGGAGCGTAAGCACTAATGATGTTGACGTAAGTTTCGTCTTTGATATGGGTACCTTAGGGTCATAAGACGTTCGGAGACACCAATAGGCACTTCTGTTAACTTGGTGGTGATTTCGTTTTTGATCGCAATGCCTACAACATGAATTCTCCTGTGTGTTGCGGGATGACCTTCCCAAAAGAAGGTGTAATGCACCTCAGTGAGACTACCTTCATCTGCAAAGCGTGTTTCGCTTAGAGCGGAAACATCTATATTTAATCGGTGGAGTTCCTGTTAGACCAGTGCTGTTCTTCTGGTCGATTTGAATTTATCTTGTCCAGTAGAGAGCGGACGTTCCACGCCGCGAACGTGAAACATTGATGTTTTTCGTTTCTCCGATGATACGCTCGAGTAGGCACCCCTCCCGGAGATCCGATTGAGGGGGTATTTTACCTCCGGACGATAATTTTGTCCCACTCGAATGTTCCATCATTGCTGTGTGTAAGCTGCGTGAAAAGGTTTAACTGTGGCGGTTACGCTGCCGCACAGTTTTGGCTGCAACTGTAGCACGGGATGGCTATGGCACAGTGAGGACTGCGACGACAGTTCCCTTGTGCTACGTCCTCGGCCGGCTAGGTGTATTTTATTACCCCTTTTCCCCAGAAGATGGTAGGTCTGAGGGTTGTATAAGGTTATACCGCCTATACTCGGACGTCAGAGCCTCGTTTGTGTAAACAGGGTGCACCACGTGAAGGTGAGGTTGACTTTTGGGTAAGCTAGGCTATATGTATCGCTTCAATACCCCTTGCACCCCCTTACGTAGAATTAAAGTTCGATTGGATTAGTATACTAGGGTTTTCTTTTATACATTGACACCCCTTTTATGTTTTTTATTTGACGTTTCCGAAAACTGTCTCAAATGAAAGTGGTTTTGAATAAATTTGCCAAAAAAGTCTATTTCGCATATACAAAGTGCTTCAAAAAGTCTGGGCGTGGTTCAACTATCTTATTTCAAATTAGGTATAGGCTATGTTACATAAAAGTAGTTAGGATTTTAGGAGAAAATAAAAATCAAATAAAAAAAATTGGTACTTAATTTGAAATAAGAAAGTTGGGCCACACATTGGATTTCTAAGGCACCCTGTATATGCAAAGAAGACTGTTTGGAAAATGTATTCGAGGCCGTTAAACTTTTATTCAAGACACTTTTTTCGAAACGTCGAATAAAAAGATACAGAGGATGTCAATATAAAACAAACCCTGTATATGGCAGAGGAGTAATAATTGCTCAATATTAAATAAAAGTAAAAAAAAATCGTAAAATTTAGTGAAATGTAAAATATTCTTACCGCATTTTGTAGCTGTATTAGTCAAAAGATGATTTTTTCCATTTTATGAATCCCCTCCACCACCCCCAACCACTCTCAAGTTAGCCAAAACTAACAAGGTTCACGGCCTACTGGCATAGTATGTTTTTACCAAATTTGAATAAAATCGTACAAAAAAAGAATGTTTGCAACATACTTCTGGATTTTTGCCCACTGTGCGACGACGGAAAAAGATAGACTTACTGAAACGTTAAGCATTTTTTGTGCGTTAGGCAAATTGGTTTATTAGTAAACCACTACTGGCAATTAGTCTCTGTTGGATTAACGCAGCAATGTTTACAAAAATAACTATTTTATTTTGTAGATTTTCTTACAGTGGCGAAATACCCATAGGACTTTTTTTTAGAGCTATAGACATATTTTAGAAATCGTAAACTTGATAACCCATTACGCCCAATTTGCAAAGGAATCTCTACCACTTCTGAAAGAATGACATTCGTTGGAGTATACCTCAAGATTCCAAGGCTTGAAATGAGTACGATCTATTTTTTTCAATAATATACCCAGACGTTGTAGGGTATATACCCACTGAGCAATATTGTAGATATATTCCTGATATATACTCGAATATTCCTGGTATTATACTGGGTATTTACAATGCGGTCGTCGGAAACTCCTTTTATAAAACTAGCGTGTTCATCTAATGTTGCATAGATGTTTGCGGCTGCAAACAGCGTCTGTATCCATAGTGGGCGGCTGAGATAATACTCGCCAACTTAGGGTATGCCCATCACTGTTGCCAGCCAATAACGTGGTTTATAAATAGTAGCCATCAATATAAAGCCATATTATTCTAGATAAACTTTTTTGTCAAAAAATACCGGTTATTGCCCTCATGTTTGCTGATTTACTTTTGTAATTTGGGTATGATAATAATCATATACCATAACCTTTGTGGATAAACTTTTTTTTTAAGAAAGTTGAATTGTAGCATTTTTCTGTTTTCATCTAGTAGGAATAACTTGGTATCTTCATTCATATGTGGTCCATATGCGGTGTTTGGTATAATCTACTAGATTATAAACTGTACAAAAAAATCCTGAGATATTTGAAGAGGTGACTGCAATATGGTTATTGCACCTGGTGGCAGCACCATTTTAACAAATTCGTTAGCCAAAGTAGGAGCTTCCTCGAAGAGCTGCTCTGTTCTTGCTACAACCGAAAGCAAGGTAGCTCCAAATAATGTTGCCATTTATGTATTGTTGAATGAAGATACCTAATTGTTGTAAAAAACGATCGGACTATTTTTTAAAGGGCAATTCATTAAATATCTCATTTTCGTAAAAAGGCGTGAAGCTGCCTGGTTACTGCAGCCACCCCTTCTATTTATTCTTACATGAAAATGTTATTTTTTTCAACAAGTGCATTATCTGCATATAAAACGCCTATTTACACTTCTATTTATATCAATACAGATACCCATAATTTATTGCAAAAACAAAAATATAATGTGATGTAAGTCTAAGTAACCACTTCACTCTTGAATTTCTTTCAATTTATTTTTTTATTTATTTGTAAGATAATTTTACACATCTTTTATAAAATTAATTCGATGAATATGATTTTGTATTTTTTCATATTAATTATTGTAAAACTGAAGGAATCAACAAGTATCAATTAATGAGAAGCACTTAGCGCGATTTTAGAGGTCACAAAAAATACGCGGATTACCGGGTGTTTCAGAAATGGCTGAACCCTATAACGTTTTTATTTTTTATTTAAATAAACGAAATTTGATACGTTACTAGGATGACATAAATCACAATTGATTGACAGGATTCAATTATTTTCGGTCACTCTGTTTCATCGGAAATTTTATAAAAAAAAACTTTTGATTATTTTTGGCACCTTCGGTATTTTTACTTTATTCGATAGAAAATGCCACTCTGAATAGAATGACATATCACATAATATATACTTCTGACATTCTCGCTTAAAAAATGTATTTTAGATTGCCATGACTGTGTTAAAAACACTATTTTTTAATCAAGGAGCCTTGGAAAAATAGATTTGATCGTTTAATGTGTTTCGTATTTTCCTGGCCAAATGAAACGATTTGCATATTTAGGAAAATATTTTTTTTTACTGACAATTTGTTACCACACATTTGGTATCTCGAATCAAATTGTCTTTACATTTATGGTCATGGCACTCTAAATTGAAATTTAAAATGCTATTTTTTTAATTGAAAATGTTCAAAGTTGACATATGATATGTCATTCTATTCCGAATGTTATTGTCTATCAAACGAACTAAAAAAATCACGAGGGGGTCATTTAAATTACAGTTGAGGGTTGGAACATTTGTGTTACACAGCAAAATAAAACACTAAATCACCACAATACACCAAAACACTTTTACTTTTACATTGGACGTGCGTTTCGCTAACCATGTTAGCATCATCAGCAGATGATTATAAACTAAAGTACAATCTACAAGTTGAGCCTTTATAGACTCGCTCAGTGGGCACCGAGTGGGCGTGGCAAAATCTAGCCACCCGAGTCAGAGCCCACTGAGCGTAATAGTTAGATTTCCGCCACTAGAGTAGTAGGAACAAAGAACTTGAAGGAATTGGACCGTTGTCTCTGTTCATACTATCTTTACATTTATTGATTTTGATGCTTTCATATGCATCTAATTGCCTGTAATTTGAAACTTGTTTAATTAATTTTAAATTATTAAGATCTATACAATGTTCTTTATCAACAATATGTTCGGCAACGCAAGATTTATCCGGTCTACCATATCTTATCTGAGCTACCATATTTATCCGGTCTACCATATCTTATCTACCATATCTTATCTGAGTTCTTTAAATATAGTTAATATTGATCTTCTAATTTGCCCAACATATTTCTGATTACAATCTTTACAAGAAATTTCATAAATACCCGACCTTTCCAGTGGAGGTGTTTTATCCTTTGGATTACCTAATAATTGTTGTAATTTATTATTAGCACTATACACAAGTTTATAATTGACATTCTTAAAAATTCCTTTCAGACCACGGGATAACTCTCTATCAAACGGTATTGAAAAATATTTAGACATATCTTTCTCCACTTGAAAAGTCGAATTTTCAGAAATCATTAACCTATACCTACGCTTTCTAATTAATTTATCAACTAGTGATGTAGATTGTACTTTAGTTTATAATCATCTGCTGATGATGCTAACATGGTTAGCGAAACGCGCGTCCAGTGTAAAAGTAAAAGTGTTTTGGTGTATTGTGGCGATTTAGTGTTTTATTTTGCGGGTCATTTAAAAATCAAAAGTTGTCGTCATTTCCGGTGAAACAGGAAGTGATCAAAAACAATTGAATCCGTCAATCAATCCTAATTTATGTCATATACTAATATACCAAATCTCGTGTCTTTATCTGAAAAAAAAAATATAAAAGTTATAGAAGGGAACAACTTTTGATAAACACCCGGTATATACGGATATTAACAATAACTTTATACGTCCATTGCTAAAAATATCAGTCTGTGTGAATAGCAGTTACACGACAAAAGTTTTAAGTGGTTTTTAATAAGTAACTGTGCTATTACTGAGTCATCGTCGTGCTTTTGAATTGTTTACCACTTCATAGACTCACCTGATTACCTATCAGTGATTTTATCTCCTTTTATATTCTAGTTACTAATTTAGTTTTCCTTCACTGTGGTCCGGGCTAGTAACAGAACATAATTAAAAGACGAATACATAAAAATGACTTCTCAGGTGAATATCCAAACTTTATTTTTTTATTTTATTTAGCATGTTTTTTGTTATTTATTTTGTGTGATATGTGTAATTTTGTGTTAGTGTTTTCAAAAGAAAGTGTATAGGTTATAGGTAAAACATTGACTGGGTCAATTTATAGACTAGATGGAATAGTATACAAACTAACCAAACATACATATACAGGGTCGCTGATATGTATGGGAACGGTCGATTATTAGGTAAAATATAAGAGGTGCTTCAAAAGTTAAACATAAAAGTTGGCTTTTTAAATATCTATTAGCCGATAATACATTTAAGTATACAGGATCGGTCATAAAGTCGTGGCACATTAAAGTTTCATATTTTTAAATAGTACATATTTTTAAATGTACGAGTTGATGACCGACCCTATACCGGGTGCGTCTCAAAAGTGGCTCACCCCTATAACTTTTTATTTTTTTAGTTAAAAAAACGAGATTTGGTATGTTAGTATATATGACACAAATTAGGATTGAGTGACGTATTCACTTGATTTTAGTCACTTCCTGTTTCACCGGAAATGACTACAACTTTTGATTTTTAAATGGCACCCTAGGTATTTTGTTACTTTATTTGATAGAAAATGACATTCTTAATAGAATAACGTATCATATGGCAATTTTGACATTTTTGCATATTATGGTTTATTTGAAATTATACCTTACGGTTTCTAACGAAAATTTGACTCGAAATACCAAGTGTGTGGTATCAAATTATTCGTAAAAAAATGCTTTTTCCAAATATGCTAATGAGCCACTCTCGATTAAAAATACGATTTGAGCATTTTCTAACTGGCCAGGACAAGACACTAAAAACATTAGACGATCAAACCAATTTTTCCAAGGCTCCTTGATTAAGAATTAGTGTTTTTAACATAGCCATAGCACTCTAGACTGAATTTTAAAATACAATTTTTTATTAAGCGAGAATGTCAAAAGTTGACATATGATATGTCATTCTATTCAGAATGTCAGTTTCTAACGAATAAAGTAAAAAAAGTACCGAGGGTGCCATTTAAAAATCAAAAGTTGTAGTTATTTTCGGTGAAACAGAAAGTGACCAAAAACAATTGAATACGTTAATCAATCCTAATTTATGTCATATACTAACATTCCAAATCTCGTTTTATTATCTGAAAAAATAAAAAAGTTATAGGGGTGAGCCACTTTTGAGACGCACCCCGTATACTCAACTTTATTACCCGCTAATAGAGATTTAAAAACCCTAAAACTTTTATATTTAACTTCTTGTGGTACCTCTTATATTTTACCCGATATTTTACCTAATAACCGGCTAACAGAGGGATATTTGTAAAAATTAGGCGGTCAAATGTATTTTATTGATTTTAATTTGGAATAATAGCAAACTAATGTGAAATTTTGTAATCTACACGATTTGTATGGGTAAAAATTACAATATAAGAATAACAGAAAGAGGAAAATATGGAAATGTAATTAACTCTAAAAAAATACAAAATAATTATAAACTCCCAAAAACCTTGTCCATTTTTAGTTAGATGATGATTCCCCGTCAGAAGAAAACGTATTAGATGGATCGTCATCGTCAGAGGGATCTTCTGTTGTTATCAAAGAACTGGCATCAAAGTTACTAACTTTGATGCAGTTCGATGTCCTGCATGCAATTGCATTTGAGTCGCGTAGGTAAATAACTTGGCATCTGTTTTAGTAAGAACTTCCTTGGCCTTTTTTCTTTAACTTCTCTCACTCAATTCAAAAAACGACTTTTTAGGTCTTCCCATGTTTGGCACTGCTTTTGGCAAACAAAAAGATGTTTCAAGCCACGTAGCATTTTTTTTGAGAAAATATTTTTTCTGAAAACTTGCTTCTGTTCATTTTTTTTTAAACTCGGCCCTAAATCTTGAAAATTTATGTTTTATTTCTTTTTTACTGTCATCCGAGAAATCATCGTAAGAAAGTAAAAAGTTTTCTAAAAAACACAGTTTTTCTGTTATATTTGGCACACAATTTTTATTCGTTCATTATATATCAAATAATTGCTTTTTGGTGAATATCTTCACGCCAGATGGTCCTAAAATTAAATAACGAAATAAAAATTAACAAGTTTTATAATTGTGTGAAATTACATGATTTTTTTAAAAAGAAAAATCTTGGAAAATCGGATATTATCGGGTCTAAACTTTTTAAATTCGTGTACTAGACACTACCATCTAGACAACTTAAAAAAAAATTAGGCGGGAAATACACGGAACTATAACAAAAAGCTAGCTTTACTTAAAATTTAAAACGTCAAATCTTTTAAATTTACTTTTAGGAACAGGTACATCGAATATATTGAACAACATATTAATAATTTGTAGTATTTACCTGCTTCATCAATATCCATATTAACGTTTTCAAGAAAAGTATAGCTACTACAAAAGGTATCGAATTTCAAACTTTGTCTTAATAACTCAAATAAATATGCTTGTTTTGTATTATGGCATGGAAACAAAAACAAAAATTCCTTAAGGTGGAAAAAAACCATAACATATAGTGTATTCATATGTTATCTTAACAATAATATTCCTGTTTCTTAAAAAAGGTCACATTTGTCAAATGAAATTTTGGCTACCTAATTTTTTCAGATACCCTTCTGTGCGGCTGTTCCCATACATATCAGCGACCCTGTATATGGTTATTGTGATGGAACGTTTCTACTAAAATAGCTCCGAATATTTTTTTGGTTTTTACAGGATATACCTTGATGACATGATAATATCAAGGGGTGACTTTTGGACCTATTCTAAGAAAAAACTTCATATATGAATATACGCAAAACATTTTTACTTTTGAAATGGAAGGTTGTAGAATGTAGAATGTTTAGGAGGCGAAATGTTTAATCACCGCCTCCTTACAGATCTATTGTGTGCTCCCCTTTCTTGAGATAAAACGGGTATAACTCATCATAAAGTCTCAGGGCTTTGACAAAAGCCAATATCTGAGACGGCTCCATACAGGCCAGCTCTCCATCTTTGACATCAGCCGTACCAAAGTTTATGGCACGAACGGTTGTCGTCTCGGCGCACTCATTGATAAGGTATTCTGGTGTTTCCCTATTTTCCCCACAGAATCTGCATTTGCCGTTGTTTCTCAGCTTCAGTCTACTAAGGTGTTCGTTGAGGAGACAGTGTCCTGTTAAAAACCCCGTGACAGTCCGAAGATTGTTCTTACTTAAATCAAAATCTCTCTTTCCAAATTTTTCTCGGTCGTAAGTTCTGAGTGTCTTAGACCGTTGAGGGATTCCCATTCCAGGTTACAGATGGAGTCCCCCAGGTTCTTCAGTTCCGCTTTATGTTGGTTTCCTCTTAGAAAGCAGAATGGTTCTGGACCAGTTAGTGGAGTGTTCGCTCCTTTTCTACCTAGACCGTTTGCTTTTTCATTGCTTCTATATTGAGAAATAAAACAAAATCATCAAACAAATATTGTTTCCTTATTTATAGCTGTGTTTGGATTAAATTACTTAAATAACTACTATTTATTTAAATATTTTATATCTATGTTAATTTCAAGGGGTCGTTTACTTGGCCCATACTGTTCTTTATTTTTTAATGGCACTTAAACTGCAATAGCATGAGCAAAGGAGCCTCAGGCTTGCATTTTCTTATCTCTAATTTACATACTAACCAACTAGTTGGTTGTAACCTTAGAATAAGAATAAAAAGTTGTAACAACTACTAGGAATATTATTCATACAATCTATACCAACTCCTAATACTGTAGCTATTTTCTTGTACTTTCAACTTTAACTTTTTATAGCTATTTTAGATTAAATATAATTTTTGATTAAAAATAACTTAACTTTAAAACTGAAATTGTCATTTAGATTAATAGCAGTACAATTTATTTTTAAGTACGAGTCAATTAGTACGATTTTTGGGAAGTCTACTAATAATAGGCCACCATTACGTAGTTGAAAATTTGGGCATTCGGATATTAAAAAAATTCCCGAAAGTCACTTTTAAAATATAAGAAAAACATTTTACTTACGGAATACCTTCTATATGTATATATTTTTTTTATTTTTACAGGCTTTTACAGAACACCAGATTGTACCCGACGTCATTGACCAGCCACCAACGCAAACAGCTACTGTAACCTATCCCAAAGCCAAAGTCAACCTAGGCAATGAAATCGGACCAGTAAACGTGCGCCAACAACCACAAGTTACATATCCAGCTGAAAAAAATGCATACTACACGTTAATAATGACCGATCCCGATGCGCCCAGTAGAACCAGCCCAGACAGAAAGGAAGCTCGTCATTGGTTGGTGGGAAACATCCCCGGATCAGATGTATCCAAAGGCCAGGTGATTTCTGCTTATATCGGATCTGGCCCTCCACAAGGTTCGGGTCTCCACAGATACATTTTCTTGATCTACCAGCAACCAGGAAAGATAACCTTCGATGAGAAGCATGAGAGCGAAACTGAAATGGGTGAAAGGATGTCGTTTGTTGTTAGGAAGTTCACTGAGAAATATAAATTGGTTTTAAAGGCTGGTAACTTCTATCAAGCTCAGTACGATGACTCGGTGCCAGAGCTTCATAAACAGCTAGGATTTACAGCACCAGCAGCTGATGTTTAAAATTACACATGTTTTAAACATGTATTGTTTATTTTGGTGTTAAGCTTGCTGATGGTAGTACGAAGAAGAATCATTTAAAAAAAGGGATATAAGAAAATATGAATTATTTGTGTATTTATTAACAAGATACCTAAATATCAAACATTATATTTTTCTGTATCTGAATAAAAAAAGGTATTAAAGAAGAGACGATCTATTTATTTGAATTAGTCTATCTAGTAATTAATATAATGTAAAAAAATTGAAACCATATTTCAAGCACTTCTGACAAACGGTCTTAGTAAAACATCTGATTTTTTAAAATATTTATACCAATGTTTGCATGAAAAAAAATTTCTTTCATGTGAAAATATAACTCTTAATATTTATGAAATATACAGTTTTCAAAAACTGTATCGTTTAGTTGGCCTATTCTTTATTTCTTAATGGCGCCTACTGCCGACTGGCTTTAAGAAAGTTGTAATTTATTTTTAAATTAAGTAAAAATGACTTTTAAATGGTTTAGTTTAAAATTCGAGAAAAAATATTTTTTTACAAATGGATTTGTGTGTCTGGAAACGTTCTATCCTTTTTTAATCTTTCTATAATTATTGTTAGGTTGGCTTGCTGGGGTTTGGGATCATGTTTGATCCCTTACTCGGAGGCCTTGGGCCCATTGCGATACTCCTGTATTGTTATACCAAACCTTCCTCTCATTCTTCCTTTGCGTTAAAGCACTTCCAGTTCCCGATGTCGCTGATGTTGGCTTCTGCTGTCTCCTCTAGTGCCT
>NW_022146373.1:6360-54536 GCF_002938485.1 Sitophilus oryzae | reverse complement strand
AAATCAAGACCATAATTAGCTTTCCAACACTTTTTTCCAAGTGACCCCCTATAATAGACCTTATTTGACTGGCCTAATGGTTTTATGATGATTTATGAAACAAAATATCTTCTTGAAAATCACATTGCCTTCAAAATTGTAAACTGATCGTTCGTTGTCAAATGTAAAAAGAGTTCCTTTTGGACAACCCGGGCTTCCGATTACCCAATGTTATGGTGCTTGGACTACATACAGGGTGAGTTTCCTACGATGTTCTCTATGGGTATCTCGGAAACTACTGGAGATGGAGTCGGTTAAATGGGGAAAGAATTGTAGTTTTGTGGGATCATAAATATGCGCCTTTCAGATTTTTGAAAAAGTGCTTGGCTTACTAGATATTTCGAAAAAAAATAATTTCGGCTATTTTGAAAATTGTCCCTAATTCCATTATAATCTATTTTAGACAAAACGTTTTCAGATAAAAGTTGTAGATAATCACATCCTTAATGAGATTGTGTCCTTCGTTTTTTTTCTAAAGCCTGTCATTTTTGACATAAGACACAAACATATGTTTTTTTAAATGGAAACTATAGTTGGCTATGACTTCATAAAATGCGCCATTTTTTAAGCTTTTCAGCGATATAAGCTATAATATGTTTTCTTAAAAAAAATACTGAGTTATAGCCAATTCTTATAATTTTTAAACAATTTCACCTAGGAATGGAAACAAGTTCGCCGTTGCTCTCAGAAATGCGAAGCTGTCACATCCAAACTTTGTAAATTAAAATAAACAAAAATTGTAAATACGAATTTTTGAAATGAAGAAAAGCGTGTACATACTCGCGCATCAATAGAGTGGTTCCAACATGACTTTCATTATGACCCCCCCTCCCCACTAAAATGAAAGAAATGTTAAACATTATTTATATCATAATTATTTAGACTCAGGAATAGAAAGAGGTGGACCAATTGCATGGACCTCGATAACCTGACCTATCCATTTTAGATTTTTTTATGCGGTGTGGTTAATGAGAAGGTTTACAAAAAACCTTATGAATTAAGAGAGGCACTCGAACTGGCGGTACGAGAGAAGTTTAATTAAGTCGACCGGTCCTTCTGTGAGAATAGGTAGTTGTAATAGGATTTTTTGAACATTTTCTAAAATACCTTGAAGTGTATGTAGTGATATTATTTTTTTAAGTTTTAGTTCATGTAATGTAAATTGTAAAGAACCGTTTAATAAGATATTCTGACATTTATAAGTTATAAATCATAATAAGAATACCATGCAATCTAAGTGAAATTAATCAAGAAAGATAAGAATTGGCTATAATTAATTTAACTTTTCTAAAATGTCTTGAAAACCTTTGTCTAAAAAACGCAACATTCACCGGTCAACGTATCCTCGAAAATGTATGGTCAAGAAAAGTTAAACCAATAATAATCCTACACACTTTTCTTCAGTTGAAAAATTGATATTTACAATTTTTGTTTATTCTAAGTTACAAAGTTTGGATGTGACAGTTTGATATTTCTTAGAGCAACGACGATTGAACTTGTTTTCATGGCTAACTAAGTGAAATTGTTTAAAAATTATAAGAATTAGCTATAACTCAGTAATTTTTCGAAGAAAACATATTATAGCTTATATCGCCGAAAAGCTTAAAAAATGGCGCTTTTTATGAAGTCATGGCCAACTATGGTTTCCATTTAAAAAAACATATGTTTGTGTCATATGTCAAAAATGACAGGCTTTAGAGTAAAACAGAGAACACAATCTCATTAAGGATATGATTATCTACAACTTCTATCTGAAAACTTTTTGTCTAAAATAGCTTATAATGGAATTAGGGACAATTTTTAAAATAGCCGAAATTTGTTTTTTTCGAAATATCTAGTAAGCCATGAACTTTTTCAAAAATCTGAAAGGCGCATATTTATGACCCCACAAAACTACAATTCTTTCCCTATTTAACCGACTCTCTATCTCCAGTAGTTTCCGAGATACCCATAGAGAACATCGTAAGAAACTCGCCCTGTATAGTATGCAACAACTCCCTTTTTTGTTTTTTTTTATCTCGTTATTACTTTTTTATGTTGGTTCATTTAAAGGCGTGGATTTTTGAGGGTGTTCCAAGCCTCTGACATGACAATTCTCCCACTACTGTTTTCGTCAATGACCATTCTAATCATTGTCGCAACGGTATATCTAACGAAGACAATGTGCAGTGATGTTAGGTCCAGAATGATCTCCACTGCTGCTATTAGGCATGTGATGCAGATGCATGAGGACCACTCTTCCCGCCAGTCTTCTGCATATCATGAGAGCATTTACTACACGCTACAATTTTTCTCTTGTAGATAAAGTAAGTATCTTAATTGCTTTTAGACAAGAGGGCATACATTATAAATCTAATAATTACACTTTATAGTTTATGAATTATTGCCGGTCAAAGTTCTTTGATTAGTCACTCATCTATCATCAAAATTCCAAGTTAGTTAGCCTATAAAGATAAGTTTCAACTTTTATTGGCGGTTTTACAGTTTTTTAAATGTTGACATGTCTTAATTTTAAAATCTTTAGTTTATTACGTACTGTATTATTTTGGAGAAAAGGATCACCTACAAAAACATTTTACAAACAATTTATAACAAAAGTTGTTCAATAAGTGTTTCCATAGACACTAACATAACTCACCTCTTTTCTTGAGATTTTACAACATTTTGTGGTGGAAAAACTGCGTTTACGACATATTTTTTTATATTTTATGTTTTCGACGGCATATTACTATTCGGATATTTTTGTTAACCACACAGTACTCTGATAACTGCATATGTTGCATATATTCAACCTACAGGACACGCTCTATACATTTTACGTCCTATTATTTTATTAAAAAATGACATGTGTATATATGCTTACCGTACAATAAATAAAGTAAAACAATGTGCGGCTTTTTT
Source organism: Sitophilus oryzae (assembly GCF_002938485.1). Classification (NCBI taxonomy): domain Eukaryota; kingdom Metazoa; phylum Arthropoda; class Insecta; order Coleoptera; family Curculionidae; genus Sitophilus; species Sitophilus oryzae. The sequence goes on along the minus strand of NW_022146373.1, from coordinate 51,596 downwards.
CCATTGTACGTAGAGGAGTGTGTTTATATTAGCCGGTATAATTATTTTTCTCGGTGCACATATGGTGACGTGTTGTCACGTTATTTTCCATTTCTAAAACTGTTATTTATACGTTGCAGGTGGGTATTTTTTTGAAAAAAGCTTTATATTTTTACCATTTCGAGCGACCAAACTCAAACATTCGTCACAAAGGCACTGCATTGGCGCTAATTGACAAAAGGGAACACAGCTGTATTTTGACTGCATTTTTATTTGGGCTAAAAAAAATTATTGTCATTTAAATTTTCGGTGAAATGCATCAGTGAGTAGGTATTTTTATAATTTTCACGCTCTCCACATTTGTTTTTGTACCAAACTTGTTAGGTATGTTATAATTTTTGATATTATAATATATCTTTTTAAGTTAATTATTACAAAGACAGTTTTTTATTCCCTAATTTATATTTTTATTTTATTATATCGATAAAGAAGATAGTGAATAAAAATAGGATATAAAATTACGTATATAAAATCTAAAAGGAAATAAAGAATATTCATAAAAATGTCGATATGAATTAAAATATTATCTAAAAGCTAAAGCTAAGAACTGTAAGGTAAAAACCAAAGCTACATAAAGGTTTTTTAATATTTAAATAATATTTATTAACTAAAATATAGCCAGGTGGCCCATCGAAAACGTTCCACAACGCATAACGACCAGGTATTATTTCTTCAAAAAATCCAAAAACACGTCAATTTTGTTTGTGATGGGGACAACTTTTGCCCCAAAAATGATTGCAAAATATTCAACCCTATAAGGGGGGTGTCATCCCCCCAACTTTTTTCAAATGGAGAGAGGGGCAAGTGGCGCCGCAATGAAAAGAGCTTTCTTTTCTCTATATTTCCCCGCTTCGTTTTTGCAAATCGGTCGAGTCATTGAGAAAATATGAAGGATTGAAATTTGAAAAGTTTATTTAAGCATTTATCAGCGTAAATGATAATTAAGGATAAGTTCGACCAATTTGCTGTTTTTTCTTATTATTTCTAGATGTTTACGCATTTTTTCCCTTGCCACAACGTTGGACGATCAGGTGCGGTAGTTGCTAGATAGCTGTTCTGTGACTTGTACGTTGAAGTTCTTCTCAATATCGTTAAACTGACCTACAATAGAATTTCCAAAAATACCAGCCCACACGTTCAATTTCTGAGGGTTTTGTGTTTGCACCTCGTGAAACCCTGGGGTTGTCCTCAGCCCAGTACCGACAGTTGTGCCGATTAACTACACCGTTCAAAAAAAAAGTACACTCATCCGAAAAACACACATTAAATAGGAAATTATTATCATTCGCCACTCGTTCACTCATAGTTTCACAAAATTGCAAGCAACGATCAAAATCGTCTTCGTTGAGTTCTTGTACCAACTGAATTTTGTACGGGTGGAACTTGTGTTTTTTTAATATCCTTTGGAAACTTGTACGATGCCCGCCGGTCTCGTTGGCTAATTTTCTTGTACTCAAAATACTGTCTATGGCAACTTGGCCCAATACGAATACCTCCATAGCTTCATTTACAACAGGATTTTCCCTCTGCCTCTTTTTATTCATAACGGAACCAGTTTCGCGAAATTTTGCTACTAACTGGCGAACAATTTTGCCATAAAAGGTGTTTGTCAGGATGGCGTTTATTGAATATCACTTGCAGCAACCCGATTGCAAACATCTAGAAATAATAAGAAAAAACTGCAAATTGGTCGAAGGAACTTATCCCATATCATTTACTCTGATAAATGTTTAAAAACTTTTTCAAATTTCAATCCTTCATATTTTCCCAACGACTCGACCGATCTTCAAAAACGAAGCAGGAAAGTATAGAGAATAGAAAGCCCTTTTCATTGCGGTACCCCTTGACCCCCTTCCCATTTGAAAAAAATAGGGGATGACACCCCCTTAGAGGGTTGAAGATTTTGTAATAATTTTGGGGCAAAAGTTGTCCCCTTACAAACAAAATTGACGTGTTTTTGAATTTTTTTTGAAAAAATTACCCTGGCCGTTATGCCTTGCGGAACGTTTTTGATGGGCCACCCTGTATATAAAATCTAAAAGAAAATAAATAATATTCATTAAAATGTCGATATGAAAAAAAAATGTTATCTGGCTGAAGCTAAGAAGTGTAATTCAAAGAATATAAAGGTTTTTTAATATTTAAATAATATTTATTAATTAAAATATACAGGGTCCGGCAATAGTGCGTCGGGCATCTGTAGCTCCTAGAATAAAAAACTTGAGAATTTTGTTTAAGTGCAAACCTAAAGTATGTACCAGGATGTATTTCAGGAAAATATGTAAACTTCTATAGGATGGCTCAAAAAAGTGTCAGTTTACCTGGATGATTTTTTTTAAATGGAACACCCGGTATATTATTTTTTTATTAGATCGAGAGTTAAAAAATGAACATTTATTGTATTTAGAGTATTTCAAAATTTTTAACGGTTTCGCAGATACACGCAGTATTATTTCATATGGCGCTGTCAATGGTAAAATACGAGAGAAAAATCATTGGGTGGCTTTGATAAAAATTTACTGTGGAAAATGCCATATGAAATATAAAACCTCAAATATCTGCGAAACCGTTAAAATTTTTGAAATACTCTAAATACAAAAAATGTTCATTTTTTAATTCTCCGTCTTTTGAAAAAATAATATACAGTGTGTTCCATTTAAAGAAACAAAGAAAAATTATGTTATATTTTAGAAAGTTTGGCGTAGAATTTTGAACATCCTGTATGATTTATGATTTTCATATTTATAACAAAGTAAGTACAGACCATCTAAAGTAAATACCTAAAATAGTCTTGATTTGAGAACAGTTCTTGTATTTTTAATAATTTTTTTAAGAAGGGCTGAAAAATCTATATTTTTGATTTATTTTTTAATATCTCTGAAACTATCGAAATTTATTTATTCATATCTTAGGGTTATGTAAAGTGATCTGAAAGAAAGCCAAAAATGCAATAATATACAGGGTGTTCCATTTAAAAAAAAAATAATCCAGGTCCTCTCACACTTTTTTGAGCCACCCTATAGAAGTTAAAATATTTTCCTGAAATAAATCCTGGTACATACTTTAGGTTTGCACTTAAACAAAATTCTCAAGTTTTTTATTCTAGGAGCTACAGATGCCCGACGCACTATTGCCGGACCCTGTATACAACTGTTTAAAAATATACAATTCAACAATATTATTTAGTAAGCTTTATCTTCGTGGTAGTTGTTGCAGTGGCTTCCTTCTTCATCTGCAACAGTTTGAAAACATTTGAGACTCTCCCTGGGCAGGTGGTATCGAAGGCATTGTTCTTTTGAAAAATTAAACCTGTATAGTGTAACATACAGTAGTACAGTGGAAGTAAATCCAAATAGGAAAACAAAAAAAAGGTAAATGCATTTAGATTTTAAATTGACAAATTAACTCACCAAAAAATCAAATTAACAGCCAATCGTATACACACCGAGATACATTCTTTACCTCTGTACAGGGTGTCCCATTTTAGTTGAAATCATAGGAGGATGCGGTTTGCACAAAACAGTCCCACTTTTTTGCCAAATGGAAGATGAGGTAAACAACATTTTTATAGCCCTCTTCGTTTCTGAGCTACAGGGTTTTTTTGAAAATTTTGCAATTTCGGGCAGCCCCCGTATCTCCGTTATTATGGATGGTATGAAGAAGGGGAAAACTGATTCTTGTGGAACTTTTTACGTGGAATACAGTGGCGTAGTCTGTTTTTCTACGAAAAATATATTTTTGAAAATATGAACTAAAGTTATGTTTTTTTCAAATGGAACACCCTGTATATTAATAAATCATATGATCCGTCTTGATATAAGCTTCTCAAAAATACATATCATTCTATATTTATTTTCACTATTTACTGCAATATTTAAAATATATCATTTTCTTATTACTAGGCCGTGATAAATAACAAAATCTAAATGGTATTTACTAAAATAGACATACACATATTAAAATTTTATTTGGAATTGATATATTTTACTTTTGAACTGTTACCACTGGTTTGCAAATATCTAAAAGCTTGCATTATTAAAGCATTTTCCAGTTGTTCGACATCGTATTAGTTGTCACGATATATTTAATATTTCAAAAATCCCCAAAATTAGAAATCGAGAACGGACAAATCCAGAAATCAAGTTCAAATTCATTGATTTGACAAATAATAATTTAACAAAATTCTAATATTTTCGTTGTAAGTTAAGTTGTGAGTGGGAGCCCCATCTTGCTGAATGTATATTTCACATAAATTAGCTAAAAAAGGAATATTTAAAAGTTACACGCTTCCAAGATTTACAAATAGCTCTAGAGATTTAAGTTTCCCTAATATATAAAGAATTAATTAGTGTCTCTCAAAATAAAACAATAGACAGATAGCAGTATACTTTTAATAATTCTTCTATTAAAAATATCATATATCATCTTTAAAAATATTATTTTCATAGAATAACAAACTACGCCACTTTATTCTACGTAAAAATTTCTACAATAAAAAGTTTTCTCCGTCTCAATATCATTAATAACAACAAAGATACAGGGGGTGTCCCAAATTGCAAAATTTTCAAAAACACCCTGTAGCTCAGAAACGAAGAGGGCTATGAAAATTTTGTTTACGACATCTTCCATTTGACAAAAAAAATGGCACAGGTTTGTGTAAACCGCACCCTTCTATCTTTACGAATTACGGAGATACCGTATGATTCCAACTAAAATGGGACACTCTGGACACTGCCCAACATAAAATACCTTATCCGTTGCCTAGATTTTCCCATTTGTCTGTAAAAATATTAATGTCCCTGCAGCGGGCATTGTTGGCTTCACTAGGGTGAAGATTACTTCAGGATTAAAAAATACCTTCATATTTGTAATCCAAATTACCCAACAAAAAACATGCGCACAAGAAAAGAAAACACAGAAAAAATACTTGATAAAGATAAAATAGAAGCCACTGAAACTATTTCAAATGCAATTATTTACCAAAAACTTAACGAAATGCAGAAAAGTCTAGAATTCCTCACAGCAAAATTCGATGAAATGCAAAACGAAAATAAAGAATTGAAAAAGATACTGAAAACAAGATAAAGATAACAAATTGTTAAAAGAGAGACTTGAACCTCTGGAAAAAATTGTCGAAAGTCAGGAGAGGGAAAAAAGTAAACAATATAATATTATTAGTAGAGTAGATAAAATAGATCAAAGTGAAAATACAAAAGAAGTTGTAATGAAAATATTACAACAAATAAGTTGTGATACAAATACCATTGCAAATATACAAAACTGTTGCCGAAAAATTCAAATATTGAAAGTAGAATCTATAAAATTATATAATTACTTTCGGATACTTTTTGATCAGAAAAAACAGGTTCATCATTAAGAGGCCTTTTTTAAATATTGAATCATTATACATTTTTCTCAAAACTCATCTTCTGGTTTTATTTTTACGCCTTATTTTTCTGCAAGTCAGTAATATTTATCCCTGTAAGATTATTATTTTCGTAGAGAAAAAAAAACGTAATGCTTTATTTTTCCAAGAATTAATGTTCAGTAGTTTAAATATAAAAGATTATATCCTTATTATCTTTATTTTAGAACCCATTTTAGACAGTAAATAAGAGTAAATAAATAATTTATATTAAATATTTCTTCCTCTCTAATGTCAGTCATAAAATAAGATAATGCGTGCCACCTTCGAACAAAGGCCTCATTTCCTTGAAATAGTTTACTAGTTCTTTCTGTTTTAACTACATGATTGGTCCTAATTAAATCTTATTTATTTCAGTGGCAGATGCGTGACTGTTAGATATTAAAAAGCCAACAAAGAGTTTCGAGTTTTGTTCTAATGTACTACCTTATTTGGCTGAAAATGACACGGATTCTAGAGAAAAGAGCATTAATTTGAATACAAAGTATTTTAAATAAACGTCCATTTAGAATATCTATCAACAGGATTTTGTATAATAAAAGCTTGTATAAAACAACAACCAGATTAACTTATGTACTTTTTAAGTTTTTTGGGGGAAAAATTGGTCTCAAAATTGTTTTGAAATTTAGGGTTTTACACTTTTTTCAATTTTTTTTTGTATTCCATTCCGATTTTTTATTTCTGCTATTCTAGGGTGTTCTAAAAAAGGGTGATTTCTTCTTTTTATCACGCTCTCTCCTGCCGACGGTTGGCGATCCAAATGGCAATTGTGGCTCTGGAAACTGCAGCCCGGAAGATTTCCGCAGACGAGCTTTCAAACCATCTCCTTAAATCTTTTAGGCATGAGTTCTGGCGTCTTCCTACTGATCTTTTCCCTTGCACTTTGCCCTCTATTATGATGCGCAGTATTTTGTATCTACCACCTCTCATCACATGACCCAGGTATTGAATTTTTCTTTCTTTGATGCTGTTCAGTATCTCTTTTTGTTTCTCCATGCGCTGGAGTACTTCATTGTTGGTGATCCTTTGTACCCATGAGATTCGCAGCATCCGTCTGTATATATACATTTCTAAGGCACGATAGAGAGAATATATTCTCTTCTCGGTCTGTGAATCCAGTGTCCAGCTCACATCCATAGAGTAACACAGATAAGACGTAGCATCTGGCCATTCGAGTTCTGAGATCCGCACTGAGGTCTCTTCTTGTAAAAATGATTTACTCTCACGAAATATTTTCTTCTCGCTTGCTCAATTCTCTGAAAATATTTCTCTTTCGGGTCGCACTGACTATTGATGTTAGCTCCTAAATACCTTATTGAGGTCACTTGTTTGATTGTTTGTCCCTTGACACGCAGGTGTGCATTTATTGGAGTTTTAGAAAAGACCAATAGTTTGGTCTTGGAGACATTGAGATGCAGTCCAAACATCTCACTATAGTGGACTACGGAATCTATAATGCTTTGCAGTTCTTGTATATCGTTGGCTATTATAACCGTATCATCAGCATATCTGAGTAGTCATTGGGCCACTTGAGCCAGACAGACAGCCAGATATCCGATATGGATAAATAGGAGTGTGATGTAAATCAGGTAAGAACAGTTAAAATACGCTAATAAACAAGAATAAACAGGTTAGAACCACTTTGAACCGCTTTAAAATAGAAATAAACAGGTTTGAGCAAAAAATGAACAGGTCTGTTGTTTTTATAAGTTATAAATCATAACTGAATAAGAATACCATGCAATCTAAGTGAAATTAGTCAAGAAAGATAAGAATTGGCTATAAGTAAATTTGGTGTGTCGTAGTGAAAGTCATGTTGAAACCACTCGATTGATGCGCGAGTATCTAAATTTAATTTGTCATGTCTTGAAACCGTTCTCTAAAAACGTAACATTCACCGGTCAACGTATCCTCGAAAATGTACGGTCAAGAAAAGTTGAACCAATAATCCTACACGCCTTTCTTCATTTGAAAAATGCATATTTGCAATTTTGTTTATTTTAATTTACAAAGTTTGGATGTGAGAGCTTCACATTTATGAGAGCAAAGACGATAAAAACTTGTTTCCATGGCTAAATTATGAAATTGTTTAAAAAATGATAAGAATTGGCTATAACTCAGTAATTTTTGAAGAAAGCATATTATTATAGTTTATATCGCTGAAAAGCTTAAAAAATGACGCTTTTATGAAGTCATGGCCAACTATGGTTTCCATTTAAAAAAAACATATGTTTGACATATTGTCATATTTTTTGATGAAAAAAAAATATTTTAGAAAAATATGGAGGACACAGTCTCATTAAGGACGTGATTATCTACAACTTTTATCTGGAAACTTTTTGTTTAAAAATGGATTATAATGGAATTTAGGACAATTTTTAAAATAGCCGAAATTTGTTTTTTTCGAAATATCTAGTAAGCCATGAACTTTTTTCAAAAAATCTGAAAAGCGCATATTTATGACCCCACAATTGTAATTCTTTTCCCATTTAACTGACTCTATCTCCAAAGTAGTTTCCCGAGATACCCATAGAGAACATCGTAGGAAACTCCCCCCTGTATATGTATTGCATTTAAAAAGAATTTCATCAAAATTTGTGAAGTAGTAGCCGCGGGATGGATCCTATTATTATTAGTTTTACAAAAAGGAAATAATTACGTTTCTAATTAAATATTCTCGTGTGCATTGGTCAAACTTCTTTATAACAATAGCTTCTTTCTTCTTTAAACACCCCTTTATTTTAATATTACATATTTCACGCGATCCTTGTCAAACTGGCGGCACTAATACGTGCCCCGGCTCTAACTGTTTGAAAAAGCAACGGGATTATAAAACTCGGTATATAATTAAGATAAGGCCGCATTTCATTGAAAATGTTGCCTATGCTTCGAGCTATAATTTCGAACACGCAAACTTTTCAGTCGCGTATAACAATATGATATATAAACTCTGACTTTTGTGCCTCTATCAGATAAAATAGTTTTAAAATCAAAGGCTCAAACTTTCATTCGAAACTGCATGTTTATGTTACGGCTTAGCTAATTTTTAAATTCAGAGAGGATTTATTTTAAACAATTTTATTATTAGCGGAGTCAAATTAGAAAAATCGGTGGAAAAAAATCCCACAGTTTTGAAATTGGCTTTTAATGATTTCTCTGGACTTGGGCTGATATGTGTCAAAAGTTCCCGAAGATAGACGATGAGATCGAGGAGTGGGGAGGAGTTAAATGTCAATTTTTTCACTTTTTTGCTTATATCTCGAAAACTATGACATCTATTGAAAAACGCTTTATATATAAAAATAAAGCTGACGAAATTCTCTACAAAATTGGTTGGATGTATTTTTTTCATAGGTTTAACCTTTTAAGAGTTTTTTTTTTTTTGAGGGGGTGGTAAAAAACCTTTTATAGGCGAGTGGTGCTCGTTCCCATCACCATCTCGAGAGAAACGATCATAGAGACGAACCCCAAACAGTGTGGGTGTCGAATTGTTACCCACTAAAAAAGACCATCTCCGAGGAGTCAGCTCCTCCTCTCCCCCTTATCCGGAACCGCCGCATGGCATTACTTCGGGTTCGTACATGATCTTGGGGTTTATATCTTATCTAGCGTTATTTTTATCTATATTCTATTCTATTTATTTTTGTGGATTTCTTGCCTTTCATCTTTTCTCTTTCTATTATTTTCTTTCATAAATGCCCCTACCTGTCTAAGTCTTCTTTCATAAATGCCCCTACGCTAGTTTTGGTCATTTTCATAATCAAGGTGTCCGAAGTTAACATTCCTACATCCGACAATAAGGCAGACCTTCCTCTTTCCCATCTCGGACAACAGAACAACGTGTGCTCGGCATCGTAGATTTCGTCGCAGTACATGCAGTTGCCATTTGGTATTTTCTTTATTCTGTGCAAGAAGTCCATGAAGACTCCATGTCCGGAAAGAAACTGCGTAATGTAATAGTCCACGTCTCCGTGTTTCCTACTTGTCCAGTCCTCCACGTTGTGTATTAACTTTCTAGTCCACCTTCTCTTGTCGGATGTATCCCACTCCTCTTGCCATTTTTGATAGGTACCTCGTCGTTGATAGTTTTTCACCTCATCGTTAATCTCTGCTTTGACATATAACTCAAGCTTTTCCTCAGCTGCTAAATGCAGCGGGATCAGCCCAGCTATAACCAACACGGCATCTGTTGATATCGTACAATACGCTGAACAGATCCTTAGCGCCATTTTTTCTGTGTGGAAAGCAATATATTTTTCGTCCGTTGGAATTTTAGTGCCTCGATCCATACAGGAGCGCCGTATAGAATTATATTTTGCATTGATACCGCAAGAACTTCCCTTTTTTTTTGAGGACGGTCCTTTTAGGTTCGGAAGTAGTCCACATATAGCTTTGACAGTTCTGTTTGCTTTTCCGCAAGCATCTTTTACATGTTGACTGTAAGTTAGCCCTCTATCTAGTATTATTCCGAGGTATTTCACTGTATTAGTTCGTTAGACGTACTTCCCACCGACTTTAAATTGTATACCCTATCTTTGTCTTTCGGTTTAGAAGAATAGCAGTTGTTTTCTCTGGTGCAACTTCCAACTGGTTTTGATTCATCCACAAGTATATATAGTGTAAAGCCTCTTCGGTTTTGCGTATCATTCCTTCGGAGGTTTCAGCTGTGGTTAATACAGCCAGATCATCTGCGTAGCAGATTATTTTTACTTCTTGAGGCACCCTTATTTCTATTACGTCATCGTAAAGGATGTTCCAAAGGGTAGGACCCAAAACCGATCCCTGGGGTACGCCTCCCCCAACCTCTTCTTGGTGGTCTTTATCCAAGTTTACCGTACGCTGTGTAAAATATGATATTATAATATTTATAAGATATGTGCTGATATTTCTTCTTGTTAACTTTGACAATATTATAGGCCATGCTGCCATATTAAATGCATTTCTCACATCTACTAGGATCAGCGCATGCCATTTTTCGGGTTTGTCCTTGACGGTCTTTGTTACAAGATCAACTGCACTTATTGTTGTGACTTTTTTTATGAATCCAAACTGGTTAGGGTTAAACCCACCTTTATTTTGTATTTCTTCCATTAATCTATTGTTTATTAAATTTTCATATACTTTGGCGGTTGCGTTAATCAGGCAGATTGGACGGTATTTAGTTTCTTCTACCTTCATTTTTTTGGGCTTGTCTATGAGAATTAATTTGGAGCTTTTCCAAATATCGGGAAAATCGTTATCATTTAAAAGTTTATTAAACACCTCCAAAAAGTATTGCGAGTTATTTCGGATGATAAATTTTATTAAACATTAACTTCTGGTGGTATTCCGTCGGGGCCTGGGGCTTTTCGGCTTTTTAATTTCTCGGAAGCAACTGAGAGTTCGTTTAATGTAAATCCTTTGTAACTATTGTAACTATTTTTTTGGCCTTGTTTATACATATTCAGATTTATACCTTTAGGAGGCATAAAGAGATCTCGAAAAATGGCCGACTTCTCTTCAATTTGTAAGGTCGTCTTTCGGTTAGTTAGCTTTAGTTGTGCCTTTACAATTTTGTATCCGTCGCCAATAATATCCTCTTCTAAGTTTTCGCATAGTTCTCCCCATTTCCTTTCCTTAGCACGGTAGATGCATTTTTTGAGATTTCTTTTAGCTATCTTATACTCCTCTAATAGTACAATTTTTCCTCGTTTTTTTCTTTGAAACTTTCGTCTTTTCTTCCTAACTGCCCATATTTCATTATGTATGTCCTCTGACCACCAGTATGGCATGCTGTAATCATCGTTGCATCTAATTATTCTTGTAGTGCTTTCTTTGAATGCTTTCTGAACCAGTACTATACAACTTTCGACGGTTGCGTCGCTACGTCCGCTGACTAAACGTTTCTTGAAAATTTTATCCATTTTTGCTAGATCTGGAGCTCCCTTTTTGTGCGTTCTTTTGTCTTTATATTTAGAAACCTTTTAAGAGTGCCGCGTACTTTTCTAATTATTTGAAGTTCAATAAAACACAAAGTTTACTTAAAGCAGAATGAGTTACATAGAGGCCACTAGCTTTTTAATTTTAACAGCCGGGTGGTCGGGGTTCAAAGATCTTAATAAAAGGGCGCCACGAGATTATACTCTATGAACACGGCATATAAGATGTTACTATTAAGTAGACTTCAACACTAACCTCGAATTGTTGAGTGCAACTATCATGAACTTCAAATATTCTATAACTATTTGTACTTAAGTGACTCTAACTTAACTATCAAATCAAATCAAATCAAATCAAATCAAATCTTTTTATTAGGCCCCAATATAAAAAATATAAAAATAAACCATACTTTGGCTGACTAATAGCCTTATAGCCTAATAAGGAGTGCACCGCGATTACAAAACCGATTCACTGATTGCCAAAGGCATCAGTGTGGCACACTCGAATTTCATTTTCAATACAATAATATACCAACAACAAACAAACCCGTAAGAAAAACAGAGGACCACCGGCAAAGCAAAAAGAAACCCCGAGCGCACAGAACAAAGCGTCTGCAAGACAATTTAGCAATGTTAAAAAATATATAAATACAATTTCAACACATACACAAATACAACTATGAGACTAGACTGCAAATAATACTACTAAAAATGATTAAGCAATTTATTAAAATATCAAAAAGGTTAAGTGTATAAAGAAAATGATGAAATGTATCTGAAATGAAGTAAAGTTTAAATCGATAAGAATAAATGAAAAATGAAAATGGTCTAAGCTATACTAAATCTAAGACGTCATCCCCCTTAACTTAAACTAAGTATACTCTAAGGGCGGAATACAAATAGCAAATCTAAACCTAACTAATATCTAAACAGTCTTACTCTACTCGATGTGATATACTTGAAAACTTCCTCCGGCTGAGCTACTGTGTATAGCTACAGGGTTGCTACGGCGGTGCACAGCAGCTCGATGAATGTCACGGGAGCCCACGGATGTCAGCAGACGTACGGATGCCGGGCAGGTGTAGGACTTCAAAAGGTGAACATAAAAACCCTAAATAATATTGGTTGTCTTAGAAAAGAGCCTCAATTATCCAACAAGGACTAGCACAACGTGTAGGAATTAATAAAGGTAATAAAGAAGGACTAATCAAATCTGAACTTTACCTCAACGAGGGTTTATGATGTCCAATTGGTACCTATACACGGACAACAGGAACGGATGAAATTCTAGACGATTCTGTGCTACGGTCTGGATCGGTCTTCTTTCTCTACAATTACGAACAACCAAATAAGATTTAAGAAAGATAACACTCAACTAATCTTTCTACACCACCTGGTCGTGGAAAAGTCGAAAACCAGTCAACAATACGAATAAAAATCAGTTGAGCATTGACTCAGAATAGGCAGAAGAATTATAGCATACCTTGGACCTCTCGGGGACTTCGTGGGCACGTGAAATCGGAATATCGGTCGGAAAACTTAGACTGTTTAATCTCTTACGGAAATTGGTCGGCGGTTCATCCAAATCAACAAAATACAACCACGTCTCTGACCAAATATGTTCCGGAAGACTTAGTCCTTCATTACTGAGACCTGCTAATCACCAACAGGGAATGCTTCAGGAAACGGCAGCCAGTTCTTCACTCTTCAGTCGGTGGATACACAAGAAGTGATGCAAGGATTCGATTTCCATCACAAAATCAGATTTCAACCGGAAATCTCCCTCCAGGATAAAGATAGAGAACTATATATCTCGACTAGTCCAACTCACAAAAAGGCATAAATAAAAAACGATGTTCTAGAATATTTTCCACAACCATATTCCATATCCGGTCAATAAACGAACTTAACTTACAAATTCCCACAATTAAATGAACGAATTGCACACTGCGATCCACATCAAAAATAAACGATTCAACTACAGAATTTTATCTGATAATTATAAAATTTCAATAACCAAAACAAAGGATAAATAAATCCAAAAACATCTGATTTGATCTGACAAATGACAAGTGACGGACAGGTGATATCAAAGATATAGAGAGCTCGACAAAAAGCCTTCTGCTTGGGCGCATTCAGTGACAATATTGTGGAGCTGTAGCTGTATAATATCGCGGTGTATATCGGGTTGCATAATCGTAAAATTTAAATAAAATAATATTTAACAATAAAATTATAGTAAACATAATATCGCAAAAATAATAGTTATTTGCGTTAATTCATGAGTTAGCACACAGAGGTCGTAGCGAGGAAATTTGACTGTTACAAGAGTTTGACAACTACAAAACAAAATTGACACTATTTCTCATATTGTATTTTTGCATTTAAATCCAATTAAAGTCTAAATTTAACCTTTCATGTTAATAATGGTAATATTAAGAGATCCTTATGTTATCTTTGAGGTCTTCATTGCATCGTGACTTTTTGTCTTCCGTTGGAGAGCACTAGTGCACACAGGACTTAATAATAACTGCAAGTTAGAGATTAATTCAGGCCTGCTTTACGGTAAAAAAAACTATACCACAGCATTTAGCGCAGCTGCAAATATCGTAGAAAGTATACAAAAATCAAGAATGATGGTTTTGGTCCTTGATTGCTCAGAGTTGAAGATTTTTATCCCCGCCTGCAGGAAATTTTTCTAATGTTAAAGTAGCACGAAGCATTTGAGGCATTTGAGGTCTGCTTTCCTGAGGTTGTACAGGGTGGCGCCTCTCATACGCCGCGGAGGCTTCAAGGAGAAAGACAGTTTGTATTGAAATGAAATTTTGTGAGCATATGTAGGTTAATTCAGAGCACTTTTTAAAAATATAGAGAGTTCTACAGGGTGTCCCCCAAAAAAGTTACATATCAAAGTTGTGTTTTTTGTAATGGAACGCCCTATATATTAATTGATTTTCGGATTCTACGAGAAAAATAAAGGTGAGTTTTATAAGAGAAGTATATGACTAAAATGTAAGGTTTTTGACATATTTAACATTTTCTAGAAATATAAAGCAATTTTTAAATTACAATAAAAGCTCCCTAAATTGGAATTTACCCGGTGTAGGTTAATATGTAGTTAAATTAACTATTGTTCTTTAAATAGAATTAAAACTTGATCCAGAAAGTTATACAGGGTGAGACAAAATTAATATTGAACATTGGTCACGTTTAAAAGCATGCTACCCTCTTATTTTAAATGGAACACCCAGTATATTATTCCGATATCCAATGGAGAATTCATATCTCTTCAAAATACTATTAAGGTTGCCTACCTCTCAAACAAAGATTTTCCTAGACATTTTCATTTGCATGATTTGATCTGAGTAGATCTTTATTATTTCATAAAATGTATGTGGCTGTGATATGGTCTGACGTTACATGAGCATAGCTGTCTAATTAGTCCAACTTTAACAACTAGTTATCATTTTGTGTCAGTTAAAACAAAAAAAATTCTCAGAAATTTGCCGAAAATTCAAACTTATCCTACATAAGAGAGAACTCTAGATATGATTCTATTAGTTCGTGAATGAAGTGTCTATTAAATGCTTCTGATTTTATCTAGTCTGTTTTTTATGGGGATATGTTAAAGACAGTGTTTGGTTTCAACCAAACACTGTCGTAACAAAACTCGACCAACTAGTGTCGACAACATGCGAGAAATTATTGGAGA
Organism: Sitophilus oryzae; assembly: GCF_002938485.1. Lineage (NCBI taxonomy): Eukaryota > Metazoa > Arthropoda > Insecta > Coleoptera > Curculionidae > Sitophilus > Sitophilus oryzae. The sequence continues at coordinate 36,502 of NW_022146373.1, read as the reverse complement.
TTGGAGGTGGAACTCCACATATGCCTTTTAAAATAAAAAGATGCTTTTAAAAAGACAAGCATTTTATGCAGTTAACAGGAAAGGAAGCATTTTGAGCATTTCATCTAGCTAATTTTTGTCGCATAATTATAGGTTTATATCTAGTTTTAATTCTGTAATAATGTTGTAAACGTGTATCTTTTTATTACCCTCGAGTATTTTACTCTACAATTTTTAATTTTTGTTGAATTAACAAAAGATATATCACACAGCCACCTAGATTTTTTCAAATAATAAAGATTTACTGACGCAAAATCATAAAAATTAAAATATTTGGGAAAATTGTTGTCTGAGGGGTAGGCAACCTTAATAATATTTTGAAGATATATAAATTCCCCATTGAACACCGGAAAAATATTCAGTCATGTCAATTAATATACAGTATGTCCCCGGATTGTCTTTACCAGAGGAAAAAAACTTTAAATATAATTAAAATTATTGACATTTGGAGAAAAATGCATTCTTCTTAAAAATGTTTTCTAAAATGGTTAATCCCGTTTATACTTTTCCAAATTTCCCTACCTTTTAGAAAAAAAAATTAAGAAAAACATTAAAATATAGTGGAATTTTCCTCACTTGAAAGTCCCCAAAAACAAAAGGCGTTTTTATGGTAATATCAATTCGATTGCATTCTTTGAAAGATGGTTATTATTAATTTTGATTAATGTCATATTCTTTGCTGTTCTTAAATATCATATTTTCCGATAACTATCATCACCCTTTCTGCAGCATTCAACTAACTAAATTTTGTGCTTCTTTAAAATTTTAAAACAACAAAAAATAGGAAACCGAAGTTATATTATCATAGAAACACGTTTTGATTTTTAGATTACGAAAAATGCCAACCATATTTTCATGTTTTTCTTAATTCAAAACTTCCTTCAATTCTTCAAAAATTCTTAAACAGTTCAATGTTTATAGAAACTTTTTAGATGAATAATTTAAATACATATCTGTATTTGTCAGTTTTCTGTAAAAATCTAAAATAAAATTATTTCTTCTGTATACAGGGTGTCATTGAAATGGTGTAAAAAAAATCAGGGGGTGCTAGTACTCCTAAAAATAGTAAAAAAAGTTCCTATAAGTATAGGACGGAAAATGCATATTAAGGGAGTTAGGGGCACTGAAAGGGGCACTCTTGGTTTATTTCGTTTTTAAAGCAATAAGATGTTTTAAAAATCATAAAATTTTGATTTTTCAATTAATTATTTGATAACTACTTGGTTACTTTTGAACCGCCATAACTTTCAAAAGTTTATGATGATTAACCAGTTGGCCACCCATCAGAGCAAACTCTTTGCCTTCAATTTTCTCGAAAACCATCGCTCTGGACGATGTGCAACAAGAGTGCCTTTTTTGTAGAAAAAAGTATGTAGTTTTCAAAAAATGAACCCACGTTGCAAAAAAAATAACCTCAAAAAAGTTATTCACGAAACAACCCCCTACCCTTGCAAAAACTACCATTTCCGCTTTTCCAAATAATTTTTCAGTATCACCAATTGATTTAGGGTCAAAAGTTATGGCAGGGGATTTTTTTTCGAAATTTTATCTCGTTTCTTAAGCATGCAATTTCAAACAAAGGGTGAATTTTTCTAAATTCACCCTTTCAGTGCCACTAACTCCCTTAGTATGCATTTTTCGCCCTATACTTATAGGAACTTTTTTTACTATTTTTAGGAGTACTATCACCCCCTGATTTTTTTACACCATTTCAATGACACCCTTCTTAGTTCCTAAATGTATTTTTTGTATCCCTCATGAGATGAATATATTCAGGAAACTACCTTGGTTTATTACATGACCTATGTTACAGTAACCTTTGCTCCGCTCAATTTTCTAATCTTATACTGGCGTCATCTTATACATATGCAAAACACAAACCAATTATAAGGTACTTATATGCAAATGGCGAAACGACACCCGCCATTAAACTATAATTTATCAGGCGGTGTCAGAAGAGACCGGGCTTGAAGTTTAATTAGTCCGACGTAATTTAAAGACAACCAAGGCCGCAGTAAACTAGAGACCGTAAGTTCGGCTGTAAATAACTTTCGAATTACAGTTGGTCGTTAGTTGAGTGAGAAGCCATGGCAATTTGTTCGAGCTACAATATGCTCTCTATGATCCACGCTTCGGTGTGATAAAATGGAAGAGTCTACAATAATTACGTAATAAAATACGTAGTAAAATATTATAAATATAATAAATCCGGATTTATTTTCGAATAAAAAGATTAAGGAAGAAGTGAGTATAAATAAGGGCCGTTAATAGTAAACTATCTATTAAAACTCACCTAGCAATTAAATACACATTTGATAAACAAATTGTCACATCAGAAGTTAAACAACAAAGTGCCACAATTATCTAAAACCATCGTAATGGTCGTTAATAATGAAGACGAAACAGGTTTTATTCAAGCCAAATTTTTGAACTGCACAAACTAATAGCCGAGATGTGAAATCCCGCCTGTTTTTCTAGAAGGGGAGGGGGAGGCTTATTCATGGCTAATATTAATTTTTTGCATGATAATGAATAAATTTATTTATTAATAAAACGGTTATCTCCTACTGATTTCGGATGGCCGTTAAATGTATACGAATTGCGACCTATCATACATACCCAACCCGCATTACCAAGTGGAGTCCAAGAGTTAATTCGACGCCAAAGTATACCTGACATGGAACGGGCAAAGAAAATCAAGCCGAAGAAATTATCGTTTAAGATTCAGCTATGGAAGACAGTAACTCAGATGAAGAATTAGATAACTAATACAAAAATAATAATTTGTGTGTTGTTTATCTAATTCTTCATCATAGATAATGGACAAACATATAAAGAATAATAATAATAATAATAATAATTTATTCATGTCAAAAAAAATTACAAAGAACAATTTACACACGTCAATAAAATACAGAAAAAATAAACATTCAAACAATGCACTAAATAAAATCTTACTAGCTAAATACTCAGGTAGGACAATATAATGAAAAACTGAAATCCATAAATTCATGATAAGTATAGAAACTGTTATCAATTAAAATTTTTTTAATTTCTCTTTTAAAACCTTTCAAACACATACTTTTAAAATGCTTTGGCAGAACATTGTATAGTTTTATGGCCCAATAGCCCGGTCAAGTCTGACACCTTCTCAGTCGCCAATATATGGGTGCAATGCACTCTCTATTCCTTGTAGTATAGTTATGTATGTTCTCGTGTGCCACAAAACAATGCAAATTTTCCCTTATATAGAGCAGGTTCTGGAATATATAAATGGATGGCAATGTAAGTATGTTCATTCTTTTAAATACTGTTCTGCAGTCGTCTGCAAAATGTAGCCCCCCAATAAGCCTCAGAGCTTTTCGTTGCAAACGGAAAACCCGGGAAATATCGGGAGAGTGACCCCATGCAAGAATTGCGTAGGTTAAGTGGCTATGGAAAATTGAGAAATATGCAGTCATAAATACATCCGTCGACATTCTGGTCTTTAAACCACGCAATAAATACAAAACTTTAGACAACCTACTTGCGCGTGCGTCAATATGAGCACCCCATTGTAGTCGTGGCTCAAGATAAACTCCCAGAAATTTTACAGGGTCTAATCTTGAATCTTTTATGTCTCTCATTGAAAAAATCATTCTGTTTGTTTTATCTTTATTCAAAAGTAATTTGTTAGCTTTAAACGAATCTTCTGCCACATCCTGAGAAAACATAGACGCTTCAATGGACGCTTCCAATGAAGAGCCTGGCACCAATATCGTCGTGTCGTCAGCAAAAAGAGTGTAGTTTGGTTCATTGTAGCACTGTGGTAGATCATTAATGAAAATCAAAAAAAGAACGGGGCCCAAAACAGATCCTGGGGCACGCCAATACTTAGTTTGCGCTTTTCTGATATCGCCCCAGAATATTGTACTGTCTGATATCTGTCTTCCAAATAAGACTTTATCAGATTAATACTTCGTGTACAAAAATTGTAAGCTTTAAGTTTTTTCAAGAGAATCTCCAAATCTAAACAGTCAAATGCCTTACTTAAATCGCAAAAAAGGACTGCGCAATACTGACGATGATGAAAAGAATCTAATATTTCTGAAATTAAATTAAGGATTACTAGTCCTGTGTTCTTTTTCTCTCTGAATCCAAACTGCGATTCGTTAAAAAGGTTATTGTCTTCAAAGTAGTTTATTATCTGTTTGGCTAAACATATCTCAAATACCTTGGAAATTATTGGGAGCAAGGATATAGGTCTATAGTTTTCCATCTCATCAGGATCATTTTTCTTATATATAGGTATAACTATAGCTTCTTTTAATATGTATGGAAATATGCCGTCTTTGATACATAAATTAATTAATTTCGTTAACGGTACTAAAATATGATTTTTTACGGTTTTAATCAGCTTTACATTTAAACCGAATATATCACGGCTATTTTTATTAACTATATTGTCAATCACTTCACGGACATCGTTGAATGTAACTTTTCTAAAGATAAAACCAATATCGGGAACTCCAGGCAGCCGGCCCAAATTCTCAAAACGATCATCATGTACAATGGGAATACTTCTAATATCCGTTGCTATATTTGAAAAGTCATTTTTGAAGTCTTCTGCTGTTATTTTAGTTGTTTCAGCGGATATCTTATGTTTGCCAGAGTGCTTATTTATTATTTCCCACATACATTTTGCAGAATTTTTGAACTACGCAGCCAGTTATCATTTACCGAGATTTTAGCCCTACTAATGGCTTCTCTATATTTTTCTTATGAATTATATATGCTTGTTTTAAAGTTGGGATTATACCGTCCAAACTGTTTATTTACATCATTGAGCCATGACAAACGGTCCCTCATTGCTTTGAGTTCTTCATTAAACCAACTATTTAAGCCGGGTTGGTCGGATCGTAAGTTATATTTTTTTCTGAAATGAATTTAAGTAACATTCTTTTAAAATGCATATATAAATCGATAAAATTTATCGTCAATATTTGTGTTCTTATCATTTATAAAATTCCAATCAATTTGAGCGACCTTATTATAAAGGATAAATAAGCCTCTTTGTGTTATTGGTCTACAAGTCCGCTAATACCTGTGTAAACATAGCAGTACCAACATTCAAGATTAAAGGTCAATCTCCTGCGCCATGTGGTCCGATATATTGAAATCTATAACCTTAGAAGACAAAATCCCTTGCGTCGGAGCTAACAAAAATATTATCGAGGCAAAAATTATGTCGGGTTGAAGAATGTATAGTCTGTTTTAAATTGTAACTTACCAAAAGATCACACAGTTCTAGTGAGTTAACGTCTTGCGTGTTAAAATGAACATTGAAATCTCCAGCCATTACGACAGTTTTGCAAGCATCCAGCGCACCGAGAACGCTCTCCACATTACCCATGAAAGTGTCAAACTGGCCGGACGGAGACCTATACAAAACTAATACATACATATTAAAATTTACATGTTTTACGCGCCAAGAAAAAATATTGCATTAGTCTTAATTTATTATTTATGTGATTCCACGCTTTCACGTATAATTTGCCCCTTGCTTCTCATACGGAAAGAGTTAGATTAAAATAGCCAAACTGTACCTAACAACCCATATGCCTTGACGCATATTCTTTTTTATAATAATATGGGCTTTCTTTATCCGCCGGCCCAAACATCCATATCCATAAAATAGTTGGTCCATACATACAAATACCTAGGCGTTACTTTGGATAAATCGAAAAACGACAACGAAATAAACTCCAGAATAGTCAAGGCCAGAAACACAATAAAATGTTTTGTTTGAATAATATATACTGGAGTAACTAAATAGGCAAAGACAGAAAACTAAGGATTTATGATGTGATAATCAAGAGCAATCTGTTATTTGGGGCGGAAACATGGAGGTTAACGGAGAACAACAACAGAAAATTACTGGCGGTAGAAATGGACGCGATAAGGAGATTAGCTCGAACATCAAGGTTGGATAGACTACGAAACGAGACAATCAGGGACAAAATGGGTGGACAAAAAACTATTGTGGAGGAAATAGAGATTGCCCAACTGAAGTGGTATGGACATGTGAGAAGGATATACAACTCGCGACTGCCTCAGAAGGTACTAAACCGGCTTCCACAAAAGAGAAGGAAACGGGGAAAGCCAAGGGCAAACTGGATGAAGGGGGTACTGAAAATACTTCTGGCCGCGTTTATATGGGACCCATCTTTGAAAAAAACGAGTTCAATAACCTGCCTAATCAACTTGTCAACACGTAAGTCGATAGTTTAGCCGGCGTTGATCATCGAAGGACGTTTGAGGGCCGAAATGAGGTCTTATTAATTTATCAGTGTGTGTGTGTGTGTGTGTGTGTGTGTGTGTGGGCCAACTATTTTATGGATATGGATGTTTGTCTGGGCCGGCGGATATGGGTTGTTAAGTACAGTTTGGCTATTTTAATCTAACTCTTTCCGCATGAGAAGCAAGGGGCAAATTATACGTGAAAGCGTGGAATCGCATAAATAATAAATTAAGACTAATGCAATAGTTTTTCTTGGCGCGTAGAATATGTAAATGCATTAAAGGGAATAATTAATTAAATCATTAGTTCCAAAACATAATAACTCGGATCTCATCGGATCTGCTGATACATTTTGCTAAAATTTGGGCTATTAGGACCTATATCTTTTATGATTATTATTTTTTTAATTAACAACTTAGGCCAAAGAAAAAGCTTGCATGGTTTCCACCGCCAACAGGCGTAAAATTTATTGGGATAAGATTTTATCCTTTGAATATTGTTGTAAATAATAATTATCATTTAATTAGTGCTAACTTATCAAAGTTCACAACATGGCGAAATTTCAACAAAATCGGCCAACGGATATTTGGGATATTAATAAAAAAGGTCTATTAGAAAACACCTTGACCCCTGTATCTTTAAAATTATTATATTTCCGGATATATTTCCGGACACACGTTTATATGAACTTTTTACCTTAAAACACTCAAAGAATCACCTCCTGAAGTTTGGCCAGATACTTAATTAACACCCTGTATTTAAAAATGGCTAGCTAGTGATTTAGTAAGCTATGTTTATTTTAATGGGAAAAATGCATCTCATAAAAAATAAACAAACTCATAATACAAATACTATATACTAATTAATTCATTTTAAATGTATCTAAATAGGCATTTTAATAATTGAAAAATGGTCAGAAACTTAATTAACATCCTGTATTTAAAAATGGCTAGCTAGTGATTTAGTAAGCTATGTTTATTTTAATGGGAAAAATGCATCTCATAAAAAATAAACAAACTCATAATACAAATACTATATACTAATTAATTCATTTTAAATGTATCTAAATAGGCATTTTAATAATTGAATAATGGTCAGGAACTTAATTAACATCCTGTATTTAAAAATGGCTAGCTAGTGATTTAGTAAGCTATGTTTATTTTAATGGGAAAAATGCATCTCATAAAAAATAAACAAACTCATAATACAAATACTATACACTAATTAATTCATTTTAAATGTACCTAAATAGGCATTTTAATAATTGAAAAATGGTCAGGAGCACTTAAAATCACTTCATAGAATATACCAAATATGCAAAAAAATCCAATAAAAAACCACAAATGGCACATTAAAATCTGCATTATCTCAAATCAAACTATACCTAAACGGCTAATAAAATAATAATGACAAGACTAAATAAAAGTGACAAGACGCCGACATCGATAACGCGATGAGCAGTTTTAAATAATTATTATATTATTCCGAGTTATTATTACATACGTGTTTTACAATTATTGTAATACAGTAGCATTCCTTCAAATAAATTTTAATTTAAGTATTGTTAATATAGTCATATTAATTATTATAGCCCGTATGATTTCTAAAATAAAAAAATCAAGGCGTGTTTTTATCAGAATTATTAAATGATTAAAAATAAGTAGAAATAGTTAATATTTATTAACTTCGTAAGTGTTATATTTTAATACAATTAGGGACTATCTTAAGTTTAAATTATGGTAAACTTGTATGAGTTTCAATCATTTATATTTAAAATGTTAGGAAAGACAAAGAGATTTTAGGCAAGAGGGAAACCAATATGGGGGGGGAGGACTGCGTAACTAGTAATTAAAACTTAACAATTTTTTTTACTTGATATTTTTCTGGTCGTTCACGTTGCACTTTAACTCTTCGTTGTGTCACACACAATCTAAATTTCGGATATGATGCAGAACTGATAAATTGGATTAAATATATTAATCGCAAGGTACGCAAAGAAATATTTTTGTTAACTTTGCAAATAATTAAGGCATGCAATAATTTAAAAAAATTTTGACGTGAGATTATTTCATAACTCTTGGAAGTCTTGAATGATAAAGATTTGAATTATTATGGGTCTGTTTTGTTTAAGAAGCTAACAAGTAATTTCAAAAACTCAACTATCAAAATATATTGGTAGCAAATTTTTAAAAGTATGCATAGTTATAATGTTCTATATTAATTGGACATACTGAATATAAACTAGGTATAGTTGTTGCAATCGATAATATATTCTCCTGCTTATTTTCAGCACAACAAAATCCTTTATGATGAAACGAAAAAAAAAATACCGCTACTCATATTATGGGCACCTATGTATTTTTAATTTCATAATGATGTTTAAAAATACATAGGTACATACTATGAGTAGTGGTTGTGACGGTTTTTTATTAGGCATGATGAAAAGAAGCTGTAAACTAAATTATCGTTGGAGCCAACTACAACATGATGTGTAATATAATACGTAATTTTACACATATTTTCCTTAATAAAGACGATTTTTATTATTATTATGATACAGAGATTAAAACTAGTTCACTCTAATTGCTTCAACGACTATTTTATATTACTATTTACACTGATAAAAATGTCATCTTCACTTTGTTTCATTTTCCTTTCATTACGACCCCTCTTTCTGTCGTAATTAATAACATAAAACCTTAATCTCGTTTATTTGCGAAAGTTTTTTATTGGCATTCGTCAACCGCTTTATGTCTCCGTTCATTATAACTTAATTGCAAACAGTATTTTGCTTTCGGAATGAGTCAGGGATTTGCGACGAGTTTTTGAAAATAATTTATTATCGAGAACTCATTGTTGTAGATATTTTATAAGAATACTTATTGCAATGTAAAAAATCTTCAGAAAATAATTTACAGAGAAATAAACTACTCAAAACAATTATCGCATATTTTCTAAAAAAATATTAATTGGAAAAACAAGACACTTTGAATTCTCTGACTTTTGGGAAATGCTCTCAACGGGGACAGCAGACGCTGAGATGGGTACCAAAAGTGTAGCTGTTAAAATAACACAAGGAACTCTACAACCTCCCTTTTAATGGTGAGTGGTAGTGGATAAACTCCTAGACAAATTAACTCTAGCAGGAATACACTGCATAGGGTATGCAAATGACATAGTCATGATTGCTCGGGGGATACATGAAAGTACCCTGTGTGATATTATCCAAAAAGGACTCCGTATCACTGAGAGATGATGCAGGACTGTCGGGCTGAGCATCAACTCAAACGTAGTACCGCGGTAGTGCCATTCACCAGAGACCAGTCTGAAAAACTTGAAAATAATCCATGTAGATAGAAAGGAAATACTACCATAATGGAAAGTCAAATACCTGGGAATAATCCTGAGCAGTAAACTTCTATGGAAGTCATATTAAGAAAATTACCAGCAAAACCACAAAGGCTCTCATGATTGCAGAAGACTGGCGGGAAATAGATGCCCCTAACATTTTGCGCTGGATATATACCATCATAGTACGACCTATAATTACCTATGGAGCAGTTAGTTTGTGCACAAGAATAGAGCAACGTACACCAAGGAAAACCATGTGCAAAATACAGAGACTAACAAACAATATTTATATTTTTGCTAGTTCTCTTCTTCTTGTTTTCTACCTACGTTTAGGTAAATTAAAAGATTTCAATTGAATAAAACGTCGCCGTCGTCGAATTTTCCACAAAATACTGTTTTAATTCCATCTTAAACTCTGAAAACAATCTACTAAATACACAACGTTAGCGAAAATTTAAAGAAAAGAATTTATATCTTCAGATTTACCTCAAAAAGGCGACGCCATCCAAAAAGGAAAACCGCTAGTCTTTTTTCAGGTCTTAATATCTCTAGAAGCTTTTAACGTATTGGCCTCTTTTCCCAAAATCCTGTAAGAAGCTTATATTTTGGTACTTTAACAATAAAAGGGATCTAAAACAATGTTTTACTTGATTTAAGAGTTTGTCGAGAGTCTCAAACAAATGCCGAAAGATTACAGAAGAACAAAACTTTAAATAAACTTGCTTTACTTTGCTTTACTTAACTAAAATTGTTTTTGATATTATTTCGTCATATAAAGAAAAATTAAAAATATAGGAATATATAAAGTCACTTAGATAAAATTTAGTTTTATAATGGAATTTCTTGAAATAAATATTGATAATGAGAAGAAATCAAGCTTACTTTAATTTTTTTTCGAATAATTTTATATTACCTACAGGGTGTTTCAAAAAACAGGTGCCATTTCTTGTGGGGAGATTCCTCACGTAAAAATAAGGTTTATTTTTTATATCAACATAGGTCCGATTGTGCTTTTTTATTCTGCGAACAATAGAAGATAGATATGCAAAAGAAAGTGATACTTGGATTCCTTTGTCTATAGAGGAAAATAAGTATAGTCGACCACGACTATACTTATTACTACTTATTACTTACAATACTTATACACTACTGGCAAAGGAATATTAGCAATAGGAGGTTTTCATTGCGATAAAAAAAGATGGTAAGGCTGCAAAATACACTGCAGTGCAACAGAGACGGATAAAGTGTCTTTTCCCTACCATCGTATAGGGGAAGTGATCATAGAAGTGATACGACGAGAGAGCCCCTGCGAGAAGGGGCGCCGGGCGGGTCTTTAAGACGCTTGTGTGGGGGCTACCGCCTACTAATAGAACAGAATCGAAAAAATAGAAACAGGACGGACAGTGTTGCCATTCAATTAAATCGAAATTATGTTGGCTTGTCAAAATCCTAAATCTTCTAATCCCATTATCTTGCCTACTTAATGAAATATTAAATAAAGTACGAAACAATTTTACGAATGTTTTCTCTAGGCACATAACTTCTTTCTAAAACGAAAAGTAACATGCAAAACTTTGATATCATTTCTAAAATAGCAAGTGCAATTCTATGAAATGGCAATACTGTACGATCTTCCTAGCAGTCGCCCCGACACAGTCGGTCGGCGGCGGCGCTTCACAAAGCCGCGGCTGTGACAAAGGAATTAGGCCGAAAAAAACTTTATAAGGAGTAGACGAACAGGGTTGCCGGGTTTGTTAGATTATAATTCCATACGAGAACAAAATTCTCGGTAGATCTTCAACAAAAATTAAAAGTACAGAAACGAAATAAAATATAATATTTAAGTCCAAAATTAGCATTCCTATGTGTCGTAATAATAGATCATCAAATAAAATACAAATATAATAAATATAACAAGAATTAGAAATAGCTAGGTATATTATTTGATATTAAAAAAAAATATTGAATTAAATAATATTAATATATTAATAAAAACATATAAAACTATAACAAGTAGGGATAGCAGTCACAAATTAGTGTAACAGTCACTTTTTACCTTTGTACAAATTTTGATCAGTGATATCTAAAATTAATTTCATTTCAATGGTAAAGCTGTAGCAACTCTCAACTCTTTTTTCATATTAATAAATTTTTTTGACGGGAAAATCACTAAATATTGTCCGAATTTAGGTTGTTTCTTAACTTAAATTTTGTTTTTGTTTACATTTTTTGGGGGAAAATATGGGTTCAACTTTAGTAGATGAATGAAATAAAATCTTTTCAAAAGATATCAACTTCTTCGGGCATGCCGCCAATCCCGCGCCTAATAAGGAGTAATAAGGATTTTTAGGAATATCTCTGTAACTCTGCAACTAGACAGAACGATGACCTGTATGTCTGTTATTACTAAATAAAATTTAATGAAACAATAATAAAGTCAGATTATATAGATTCCAACGCGGCAGTCGCTTAATTTTTAGTCAAATAAGTCAGCTTTTTAAAAGTGCTTCTATTGTAAAAACTAAAGACGCAGTTGAATATATCGTTGGGTTTTTCTTTAAATCGGTAGATCGGTAGCTTACAGACGAAACCGGTAGACCTGGCAACTCTGTGATGAACTGACGGGAGTCGGAATAGCGAGGTGCGGAGGCGCGGGAAGGGAAATAAAATAATGGCGATAAATAAAGGGCAGGGAGATGGGTATCATGAGTGGATGGGAGGTGGCGGAATTCCAAAATTTGTTATCTTATTGGAGTTTGTCTAAGTAGACAGTCGTAGTGGAAGTGGAAACGGGGAAGTTGTTGTCCATCTCTGTTTAAGCATAGACTTTTTATAGGCGTTTCATTCCAATGCATGTAATTCCTATGCCTAGAGATCCATTGCTGGGCCTGTATACGTATCGTATACAGGCCGTATATATAATATATCTATATATAATCATGTCTCTCTTTCTAATATTACAGAAAGCGTATGTAAAAACTATCTTCACCACAATTTTAAATAAAAAATCCTGAACCATTCATAGAGCTTCACAAGTTGTAAAACGTACAGACCGCACATACTGCCGAGCTGGGAATATCGCCGCAGTCAAAACGAAATTATAATTTGATTCGCGGCGGTGAAAATTTTCAAACTTCGTTCGCCGGCACAAAAATAACACGAAATCTTCCGGCGGAAACGAGAGAGCCAATTGGCGAGCGTTGATTATACGCTGCTGTCGGAATGAAAACAATTTACCTAACTCTGCGCTCTCCCATCCAGGTAATTGCGTGATATTTGGGTCGGCCATTAAACTACGTGGAAAATTGTTTTGTGAAATAACTAAAGCGGAACATTTTTTTCAAACGAAATCGACGTAATCTTCTATTTATTGAAAAGTATATTATACGTTAACTTGGACCATTAAATTTACAAAATAAAACGTATAAAAGTACGATTTTGTAAAAAACTTACTTTACATTTTTATTTCTCATAATTTTTCTTTTATGCTTTTTATATCTATGTTTTGTGAGATATGTATGTAAGATATATATGTTGTGAGATATGTATGTTATCATTCTCCATTTGTTTCTGTCTTTCGCCTTTATTCTCCACCCATCCACTCTTATCCTCTTCCAAGTCCTCATCAACATAGTTTTTCCATCTGGTTCTCGGTCTACTCTTTCCACCCATTTTACGTTTCATTATCATACTAGGAACTTTTGCTTCAGCCATTCTTTCATTGTGTCCCAACCATCTCAGTCTTTGTGCTCTTGCTACTCCCGTTATACTTGGTGCCCGATATAGTTGCTTTAATTCTTCATTTGCTTTTCTGGTCGATATGTTGTCTATCTTCTTTCCTCAAAAAATCTTTCTCAGTATTTTTATTTCCCAAATCTCTAGCCTCGAACTTTCCGTTGCATTGAACAGCACTATTGGTCGTATCATTGTTTGATTCCAAAGACATTATAAAGCTGGACCGAACATCTCATTCATAAATACTCGTTGGTAGTGTATCAAACATTCCAATGTGTCAAACAAGGACAGAAGAGATAGAGAAGTCTAAAATTTCCGACCCCGGCAACTAGGCGCATTTGGATTGTTCTAATGGCCAGTGGCGTATCGTTTTTTGGAACGAATTTAATTAGTAAAGTAAAAGTAAAGTAATTAGTAAAATGTTTACTCCATATTAATATACTACATTAACACTTTTTCGTCAGGTGAGTTTTATTATAAGGTCTAATATAATAATATAATTAATATCCCACATATACTTATGTTGAAACATTAGTAGGTAGTTTTCGAAAATCGCTCCAACGTCGATTTTCAATTTAAACTTTCAGTTAATTCTATATAAACTTTCAGTTACTTTTGAATATTTACAGGGTGACTCAGGCTTCCGAAACAGTTCTATATTAAGTTTGTGGTTGGTGACTTTTCTTTCAATTTTTTTTTCAGAATATGGAGGCAATGGTAAAGCATATTTTAGACATTTTTGTAAACATAGGTGGCCGGAACATATTTTCAAACTAAAGTTGTAGATTTGCCATTAAATTTCCATTCCAGAAATACCTAGGGTTGCCACTTGTCCATTTTTGAAAAGGACAGACCTTTTTAGGAATAACTTGTCCTTTTGACTTTTTTTTAGTTAAAAAGTCATTTTGATTTACGTATTTTCCCTGAGAAAATTACCTACAGCAAACAGAAATATTCTTTTCGTCCAAATTTAATTGGGAATTTACTAAAAATTAACTAAAACTTATAAATACATTTTTCTTATTTAGAATAGGCAACATTATTTAGAACTTCCCGTTTAATCTCAAATGATAGTTTAGGTCTTAGTTTTACCTTTTTTTATCTTAAAAAGAACTTTTCAAAATTAGTAATTAGTAACGATTTAGTTAGTTCGCAATCGATAGCTTCCTGTGAAGTACTGTGTTCTAGTTGTTTAATCTTGTATTATTAATAACTTTTCCTATACCTAAAATCAATATTTAATGAGAAAATTGTGTTTTTTTTCAAAGACAAAATTTGACTTACGGTCTTCTTCTTGTATTATGATGGCTCTGATACGAGGCAATTGCCTTTTAGTCTCTCAATAGAAGGCATTTATCATTAAAAGTATAAAATCTGTGTACTACAGTATGGGATTTCTGTCGCATGATAATGATTGACTATTACGTTTATTTACAAATCCATTACTTTCAAGGGATTCATTCCACTTTCAAGGATTTCAGATAATCAAATTTTACTTAAATGTCTCAATCTTCATGAACTGTATTAAATATATGTTTTGCGGTTTGAATCACCCTGTATGTTGACAAAAATATTTTGAAAATGTGCGTTACAATGGCCCTCATCTTATGTAAAAAATTGAAATAAAAATCACAAACCAAAAACGTAATAGGTAAGCTTTTTTGGAGGCCTGGGTCACTCTGTATATAGGTATGTATAAAACTAGTAGCCTAAGTATTATTTACAGTTCGTCCCATTCCAAATAAAGTTAAACACACCGTACAAATAACTCTAGGAAGATGTATTTGTGTAAAAAATTGTCTAAAGGTGGTAAAAAATTATCTAAACAAAGCCGAAGGGGCAGATATAATAAAGCAATAAAATGTAAAAAAGGTCGGGTAAACACCTTTGTTTATTTGTTGAGTAAAATTCCTTTAGAATATCGTATATAATGACCAAAATATGACGCAATTTAAGAAAAAAAATCTCACTTTTTGGCTTATAATAAAGTTTCAAATGCAACGTTTATATTCAAATTTGTTATGATCTACAACAGTTAGGTAGTAATTGAGACGAATTATAATTCAATTACCGGCTACTACGTTCTTGTTTTAATCGATCAAAATTCAACAAATATAATTAGAAATTATTTTAATTGTAAGAGGCTCCCTTATGGGACGCCTATGTACAATTACGCCGGAAATATAAAACGTCAAAACAATACCTACCTGTGAAAAGACAAATTCGGGTAATTTGAGCTTATTTTTCCACACACTTGACACTGTCGTACCATATCGAACATTCGCAGATTCAAAAGTACGTTAAACAAAAACAAAACCTACTGAAAAACACTGAAAAATTCACTTCGGACTTGATTCCGACTTCAAACACACCGTAAGCTAAACGTAGTACGCTATAACGGACCAAGGGACGTCGCGAGGGGTGGTGGGACGGACGGCTCATTTCATTCTGGAAGACTAGCAGCGACGTTGCCAATAGTTCTAGACGTAAACATATCCTTTAATAGTAACGCATATATCCTCTGGTTAATAACATATTATTACGCATTAATATTAATTAAGAAATTGAGATTTATTGATATCCGGTGAATGTTTTAAAATCACCTTTTCTGCAAATCAAGCTAAGTAGATAGGCGCAAATTTGATATGTCGCAATGTCGCCTTCTCTATCTCAGTTGGTTTTTACAGTACGTCGTCAACCTCCGAATGTTTGATCGGGTTAAAATGCATAATGTGATATCTGTTCTTCCTAAATCTATGATTGATTCATTCTGTTTTGTAAACTTGTGCCACAATTTCCTGAGTTACATTTGGTTTCCTTAGAAATACGGTTAGGTATGTGCTCGGGTATGTGAATGTATGTATACAGGGTGATTCCTGTAAGTCGGTCATGCTTTCGAGGAATGATAGGGGACGTCGAAATATTAATTTTGATATAGTACACTATGGGTCGGAAATTACTCTTACGCAAGATACAGGGTATTAAAGTTTTTGAAAAATTAAAGATATTCTTTAATAGTTTTTTAACAGTTGAAGGTATCGTTATAAAATTTCATTATAGGAATCTACCTAACAGAGACACTTTAAATGTAAAAAGGTTTTAGTTTCAACCAGTGGCGTAGATGTGATACGCATTTGGTAATTTTTTCAAAAAAAAAATAGTTCGCCACTGATAAAAATAAAAACTTCGGAGTTTTACATGCATTCGTCTATTGTTTTCAAATTCATTTGTACTCGCATGCTCTATCAACTCTATTTTTATTTTTTTACAATAGTATTAGCGATTCTAGTTTTTATGTTGAAACGTGATATAAGCTAATATGTAAAATCCGCATGCAATTCATTACAATTAAACACGAACGAAAAAATGTCTCTATTTTTTGTTGAAGTTGAATTAACAATGTTTTATAGCTCTGCACTGTTTCAGATTGGAAATAATTCTAAATAGAATTCAAATGTATGGAGCTAAAATTGGTTTAATTACGCCTGGATAAATTTTAATTTGGAATGTCACTTGTCTCGGACGTTGAGTGGATTCGCTACGGACTTTATTTTGAAAACAATTGTATATTTTTGCATTGGTAAATACCAACATTATTTTGTTTTAGTTTTTTGTAGGTGTTTTGTGTATATTTCAGACAATATTATTACCTTAGAGAGCCGTAGTGTTTTTCTATGAATATAATAATATCAAATTATTATAATTACAGTTTAATATCTTCCCCTAGGAGATGCAAGACCTTGTGGTTGGTGGGGAAGCTCCTACTCAGGTGCCAGGAAGAACCCCCTCTGGTACTTTGGCTGGGTCTAAGTTAGATTAGGTTGCTGGGGTTTAAGATCATATTTTATCCCTCTCTTGGAGGCCTTGGGTCCATTGCAATAACTCTGTGTTATTGTACCAAACCTTCCTTTCGTTCTTTCTTTGAGTTAAAGCACTTCCAGCTTTGTCAATTCCCGATGTCGCTGATGTTGGCTTCTGCTGCTTCCTCTAGTCCTTCCGAAAAATATTGCCCTAAAGTTTTAAAGCGTCGGTATTCCAGTGCCGGACAGTGGCACAGCAGGTGCTTTATGGTTAGTTTTTCCTCTCCGCATTCTCTGCAGTAGTCATCGCGTTGTTGGAAACTTTCCATCTCACGAGGTTTACCCCCGTGGGGCAGTACCCAGTGATGACACCTACAAGTATGCGTACTAGGTTCTTTTTGCGCTCTAGTAATTGTTTTGTCTTTTTGTTATCTACCACTAGTCACAGTTTTCGAGCTGTAATGCAATCCTCACGGTTTTGCCACGTCTCTTGCGGCTTGGCCTTGATGGTAGTTCCTATAGCTTCATTCACTATGTGTGTTCATCTGCCACGGTGTTTTTCCTGGCTGGGTCTAAAGAGCGTCTCATTTTCTTGTTCCCGGCTGTATTGTCGTGGCCAGGAAATTGCACTAAGACGTATAACGATCGGGGCAATAACAATGCCCCTGTCTGTCATACGAGGCACCCTCTGCTGCCTGTCGTCATGTATCACGGGCAGAGTGTGTGGGGGGTCTTAGCTTAATCGCTCGGACCAAGAGGAAAAAACCACGCCAAAAATCTAAATCCTATGGTGGCGGGACCAGGTCAAAGGGATGTGTGGCTAGAGAGAAGACTAGCCTCTACTAGCCAACCTTGGGGCATAAGGGGGCAACCCATTGTATTATCGTCTCCTTTACTTCTAAATGCTGGGTTTGGTTTGGACCAGAAGAAGTGGACCTAACTTTTGCCGTGTAATATACTTCAAATCCAAGGAGGCAATAGAGAAAGAGGGATATATTTTCTATTATAGATTCGGGACATACGCCGGTATCAGGTCCAAGGAGAGATCAAGTTAAAGGGGTGGAGAAAATGGAGACAGATCTTCCAGTGTCCACTTCACGCGTACTTCAGCCGGAGGCAAGCTCCTCGACTATGAAAGGCACGGACGGCTAACCCCACCGTGAATTGGTGTACGAAAACGCGAAAAACCTCGTAGGAGGTAGATGCCTATTCTTCGGAGGATAAATATCTGTTGTTAGAGGAGGATGCCCCTCTTACAACAGGAAGATCCCCATGTATGATGAGTTATAGACTGTATGATGAGCTATAACTCAAGAAAGGGAGACACAATAGATATTTAAGGTTGCGGGGATTAACCACTCCCCCCTACCTCTTACTTATTCTACATTCTTCTACATACTTCATACATACAGCTGGTTCCAAAAAAAATGAATACGACTCTACACATTTTTTTCGAATATTTGGGCAGTGTATATTTATGTGTCAAGTATTTTGACATGTTAAGGTTATTGTGACATTGTATAAAACAACTTTTCTTGTGACAAAGTGGCAAATAAATTTTTCAGAACGTCAGCATGACATGAGTATAGAAATGGGGGACTGGTATCTTAAAATATACTGCCCGAAATAATAAAAATATGTTTTAAATCGTATTCAATTTTATTGGAACCAGCTGTACATTCTATTTCAGTTTAATATATTGATTCGGACCGATTTCTAGCTAATTTTTTTATCTATACTATTCGCGATATCCTATAATTTTATAATAACGTTGCCCTCATCATCTCTGCATCTTATATCTGAATCTTATCTTAATGATAACAACATAATATATCTTCGTTCACTCGAAAACCGGCATTCGTAGCCAGACCCTGCCGATACTGTATGTACTTAATAATACACACTAATTCCAAATTCGCTAGCCATGTTATTGCCATCGGCAGAAGATAAAAACTAATTTCTTCTTCTTCTACTTATTTGAGACCTAGTCGATCTGTCGTTACAACAATTACAAGAAATGTTGAACACATATACCTGGGAATACGAGGCTTTGAGCCTTAAGCTAAACATCGACAAAACTATAATCATGTGCACTCCCCCGGAAGATCACAACAATGCTATAAAAATCTATTGGAATAAAGAACAAAAGAACTATTAGAATACGTGGCGGAATTCAATTACTTCGGCAGTTTGATTTCGGAAAAGGGCAATATTGACTCTGAAATTCAGCAAAGGATTAGCAGCGCTTCAAGAGCATTCTGGAAATTAAAAGACAGGGTTTTCTACAACCATGAATTGAGTACAAAAATGAAACTTGCAGTGTACCGAGCAATTATAATCCCCACCATGTTATATGGGAGCGAAACCTGGGTGCCGAGCAGCCGACACATGGACGCATTAAACAAGTTACACCGGAGACACCTTAGACAACTCTTAAGAATCCGGTAGTTCCATCATGTCTCAAACGTATCGGTCCTTGGAAAAGCTAACTGTGAGAGTATTGAAGTTATGGTTATAAAATCCCGCTTAAAATGGGCTGGTCACGTATGCAGACTGCAAGAAAACCGCATACCAAAATCTCTGCTTTACGGTGAGCTTGTAGACGGTAAGAGGAGGCCGGGTGGACAACTCAAAAGGTGCAAGGACATTTTCCACGAAAACTTAGAGGGGATTAACATGCAGAATCATTGGGAAGAAGCAGTTCACAATAGAACTCAATGGAGAAGAATTGTAAACTCAGTTAACAGTGACAACCAAAAAGTAAAGAGGCAACAAAGCAATGAAATTTTTGAATGTCCGGAGTGCGGTGGGCAGATAGATAACATCACGTATCGGGCTTTTCAGTCACAGAAAAGCTCATGAAAGAAAAGGGCTTGCGTGACCATCCTCTGATGTGTATCGAATACTCGTCAGCGAGTAATGGCAGTATATGTAGTAGTTTTAAGGTTGCCTCTGTAGGAGTTCTTGGGAGATGGACTGCCAACTATCTTTCCATATTTTTGAAGGTCTTTTACCCATGGGTTTCCCTTCAAGAGCTATGCGTGGTAGCCAGAAAACAGGCTACCTTTCATGCGTTTTTCGTGTGCAAACCATTGAATTTTTTTTTGATCCCCATCTAAATTAATTTTAATTATTAAAATTAAATTAGTTATGCTAGTAACCATCAAAATAAGATTTTTTTTGATGTTGGAAAAGTGTAAATGAAAATTTTTATTTTTTATTAATTAAGTTATCATTATTTATCGTTGAACCTTTTCTATTTAAAATGTACATTACCTCCACCGGTACAAAACAAGAATTTCCCATCTTACACCGTGCCCGGCATTACAGAGCGCCATTTCTCGTAAAACGGTCCGACCCTAGTTCGGATTTAAGGCGAGTCCGGGCAATAATTTCTGGACGTTGGTCACTGTTAAATTCAAACCGTCCAGACAAAGAGAAAGATAAATGAAACAGGGTAAATTACATCTCGTCCCGTAGCCGGAAATTAGTTCGTGTGACAAAAGTCAAACCGACCAAGATCGATAAATGCAGAACCGGATTTAAAAGACGTCTCGTATAACGGCTCTGGATCATTTTGTATTATTTAAATTTAGATTCAGCGAACGGACTGACGAATTGTGTATGAGTTAATTAAGTATAAATTTCGAAATTAATTTTTGTAGATATGTCAGCTTCAGGTAAGTGATGTTAAAATACTTTTATGCATAAAATTAATTGTTTTTGAAATATTATTTATAGGATATTAATCAACGTCTACAACGTTCGAATACTGCAAACAATTCTCTAAACAGAATTATTAAATGAAATAGAATATACAGACCGGACCACCGTAGTAGTAGCATAGGCAGAACAGGACGAATTAGCGTATACCCGTCCGCCGGATAAAAAGCAGGTTGAAAAATGCGATAAAAATAAAAATAGGTTGATAAGGTGCTAAGAATGTTTTAGAATTTGTATTTAATCGTGTTTTAATAGCCAAAACGAATACGTAGATTCTCGCAACAGTTCTCGTGTAAAATTTATTTTTAAGTAAAATAATTTGATGTTTATGAAGTTCGTGAGAAAATTCAAATTGTAAAATGGTATTTCCAAAATAGTCTTATCGTGGATATACAAACAATTTTTCCACAAACTATTGTAAACAGGCCAATTCCATCTTTATCTACTATATCAAGAGTTATTAATACCTGGAAAACACATGGGTGCATGAAGAACAGGAGTTAAAGCAAGTGTTCGTTTCTGCTACCGCGGATCAAAATCCCACGCTTTCAAGTAATCAAAATTAAGCTGAGGTGGTTGCCCTGCCCACAATGCCCGTATTGTTCAAGAATTTTTGAACAATACTTTTCCCCAACCGTTTAATTATTATTAGTGGATATGGAACTGGTTTGTGGCCCGCTAGATCACCAGATCTTTCTCCCAATGATTTCTTTTGTGGGTTATGTAAAATTCAGTGTATGGAAACATAATAAGCTAATAATCTGGATGAGCTTCAAGTAAAAATACGAGAGGCTTTCCAAACTATAGCTCTAATATGTTAGCTAATGTCAGACGGGGATTTTACGACCGCCTAGGTTTCTGTCTAGCACAAGAAGGTGGTTTTTTTGAACACATGTTATAACTTTTTTTTTTATTTAGAGTAACATTATAGTTTTTTTTTGGGTTTAGAGAATTTATTTATTTGTAGTTTTGGCTTGTAAACACACTTAAATAATAAATATTTAATAATTTTTTTATATATTACCTTAAGTGAAGGTAAACACTTAAAATGAAAAATAATAAATACCGGTACTCTATGTCATACTCCTAGTCTGTCACGACCGACCCGTCAAAGCACAACTGCAACTGCAACTGCGTATTGCCTGACTAGCCGACTAGCCGGCAGTGACCCTCGAGTACGAACGCAAAACGGGTAACGTAAATTCGTCCGGCAACTTGCTATGTTACTAGTAGCCTGGTGTACGTATAAATTAAATCTAAATCTAATTGTCAGCTGAAACATCATGATTTTGTTGACCCTTGTCCTCTCAAATTATTATTTTTGTAGATTTTTATAGAAAATTACAGATGATCAAAACCAATCACAGCCTTTTATTTTAATCAGTATACACAACTTTCGCTAAATATTATATGTTATTGTTGTCTTCTTCTTCCTCTTTTTATGGAACACCCTGTACATTTTATGAGAATAAAGTGTATAATTTAATTGTTCTAGCAAATTGTATCACACCATATCTTACCTATCTCTTTCAAGTTTTTGTAGAAAATGCATTGTCTTATACCTTAGACCTCATTGTTAATATACCCATGGAATATTGACATTTTAGGTTATTTTTAACGATATAACAATAGGTCGAGATCGGATATCTCAATCCATGAACAGACGTTTAATTTTTTAACCAACAAATGTACAAAATGTACAGGTGCTAAAAAAACGATAATAATATTGCAAGCCTATTTGTTTACAAAAGAACAATATTTAAATTTTTTGTAAAGAGTGTTTAAATATACTGCCATTATTTCTGGCCCAAAAATGAGTTAATTACATACTTAAATGTTCTAATAAATGTAAATTTGAATCATATCTGATTCATATCTCAACATAAGAATAAGTTATGAAAATGAACGTCTCTGTTGTTATAAATAAGAATTCGTCAAAAAATTAAATAAAATTTATAAAGTGTTATTTTTTATCACACTGTCTACACATACAAAATACAGTTTTTAGTATTTGGAGCAATTATCATTAATCAACGCAAACAGTCAATTAATGTAGTTTGAATACTGGATGCTCTGAATGAACTCAATGAACAGTGTAATATACATGAACAAAATAATATACATGTACTGATTTCTTTCGAAAATCGACAACTATGAAACTATGACCCCTTCCCCGACACAAACTCTACTTTGTGAGACAGGAAACTGTAGAGAGAAACCAACCCTATAACATAGGATACAACATTTTAATGAACAGTGCTTTCCATAAAATCAATAAAATGAAAAATATACGAAATAATATACATGTACTGATTTCTTTCGAAAATCGACAACTATGAAACGAACCTTCCCTGACACAAACGGTACATTGTGAGACAGGAAATTGTAGAGAGAAACAAGTCCTATAACATAGGATACAATATTTAATGAACACTGCTTTCCATGAAATCAATAAAATGAAAATATACGAAATAATATACATGTACTGATTTCTTTCGAAAATCGATAACTATGAAACTACTGATTCTCGTAAAATAAACAGGGTGTTCCATTTAAATTAAAGGAGCACAAGTGATCAAAGTTAGAAATTATTTAAAATAAATGTTTAAACACTCTGTAAGGTAGTATAATTTTTATTATTGCAACACAAAATTTAGTAAACAGAAAAAAAAAAAAAAAAAAATTTGGTTTTAAAATTTAAATATGCCTAGAGAAATATTGATATTTTTTATTTATTTGGGTCACTCTGTATCTTGTAAAAAATATTTTTAAATTGTAGCTCTAATAGTACTTCAACAAACCAAAAAAAAATTCCAATTTTTGCAATCTAATCATTTAGTTACAATACTCCAGTGTCTTATGTGGTGAATAACCCTGTATCTGTAGTTTCACTCAAAAAAGTTTCATAAATCATGTCCTAAAATTGTGTTAGCAACTAGTAATATTATTTACTATTCTATTATATAATTATAATTATTTATTATATTATATTATGATTATAACAAGCAACCACAACACAAGGATATATAGAATAAGGATATTCGACTGGCCCAAAAAAATGTGCTGTATTTTTGTTTCTGAGGAAGTCGATTTCGTCACTACCAATGGGCGTCGAGTATTTGAAATTGAAAACACATAAATTGACGGTAACCTATGTTTTTTGACTCATTTCACCGACAAATGTGATGAGATTGTTATTGTAATTTATAGATCCAAAATCCAAAAAGTTTTTTGAATAAATAATTTATTTTAAAGTTTCCTAGAGGCTGGTTTGGCCTTCTATATTCTGGTATTTGTCTACTAATAAATAATATCTTATTTTGTATTTCGATGTATGGAAATCCTCAAGTTTTGTATCTGAAGCCGCAAAAAAATTTCCCTCTATAGTGAGAAAAATGTTATTATATCTTTTTGGACGTGTAGAATTACAAAATTTCTCATTTCAGATGCTCTGAAATCTGAGTGTTTCTCAAAATTTATAAAAAAATGAGTGCATGTCAAAATTTAAATATATACTTGAAATATTATTTAAGTTATATGCTTTGACATTTTTGGTAAACAAATATTGAAGAGAGTGTTGTGCCTTCACAGAATTTAAATTGGCATTAGGAACAGATTTCCTTGATTTAGTAATGATATTGCTCATAGAATTTGATAATATACTATTTTATATTCACTCGTTCAAGTGCTGATCTATTTTAAATTGAATATTTATGTATTATGTATAACACGATATAAATAATTTAAGTGACATAAGAAATTAAAAATTTCAAGTGCCAATATTGATTATTTTCCAGTTTTATTCAAATATATTGAAATTAATATGGAAACAAAGTTCTCCTCATAAATATTATTCTTAATAACAAGAATTGAGATTTGGGGATAAGTTTGAAAAGCCATGTCAGAAGAGTAGGATTAAAGACAAAGTATTAAGGTTACATATATTTGCATAAAGTTTTAATAACACTGACAATTTTATTTTTATAAAAAAAAAAAAATTAAAATTTAGTTGCAACTATTTTCATATTCTAATATTATTGAGAAAATTTTACTTATATACCTGAATATTATGCTGCTTTTTATTTTAAAGTGTGCCGACTGTGCTGTTATTTTTATACTAGTAATATTGTATACTGTAGGTATCGTATTCATATATAGTTATATATATATATCAGTAGTATTGATACTTACTTTCTTTCTATGCGTACTTATATCCTTTATAGTCTTTCTAAGTGCATATAATACTACTTTTTTAAGAGAGAAGGCAGTTTTAATAATCTATTGTTAATTCCCCTAATTCTGTGTTCCCTGGTTCTGCTATACAACAATTATATATTTTTTTTATCATTACTGATTTTAAAAAGTTTTTTTTTTCAAAGAATTTGACCATATATTTTTTTTTCAGAGTAATTGGGCTGTTTCTGAACAATATTGAATATGATTGATAACTGCATATCCTACTAAGTAGATCAATACCAAAATCCCATTAGAGAAATAAGTTAAAATTATGTTTTACTTGTATAATTTTCTTGCTATTTGTCCACCATTAATTGTGACTTAGAAATTAAATAGTCAAAAAGAATTTAGTACCAGTTTTTATTTCCCAAAAAATTAATTGTTAAATAATTACATGTTAAGATACAAGTATGCTATTATATTGTGTTTATATTTGATAATTCTAGTTCTTAGTTGTTTATAGTTGATAATTAACAATATTTCTGATGTTAGAGATATGTTTGTATAAAAAATTTAATTACTAATAGCTACCTACCTATGTAGCTGCAGATTATATATTGTGTAGTAGGTAGTGTATAATTCTTTTTTAGTTCAAGAAAACAAATATCAGTAATAAGTATATAACCAAAAAATGTTGATGCAATTTCTTTGTATAACATACGTACCTCTATGGTATTCAACTTTTCATTGTTCTTTAATTAGATACACACAAGTTAATTTAATTCAAGTTTATTATTAAACAAACTAAAACTAACTACTTAAATTCACAATATAAATATCACAATAAATGTATGTTTTGATCAATTCTATTATATATACTCCTGACGACTTCATACTTTATAACTACCAATGGCTATCCTACTAACACACTAGCCAACTAATAATAAATCTGTTCTAAAAAATACAACATAAAGACATCGTTATTGCAATAATATAGAAATATATTCCATGTTAACTACCTATAAATACAATACCCACATCTTCTTTTACGCGAATAGTGCGTTAGGAGGCAGAAATATTGCCTGTATTGTACATCGTACAAATTGGCTAGAATTTATTAATATCCATTGCAAACATTTCTCTTCCAAAGGGTCTAAATGTTTTGTCTTTTACTGTGTCCCTGTAATATGTTATCAATTAACAACAGTTATCAAATATGACCTAGACAATAATAATTGTTTTACCTTTTTTTCAAACTAAACTCTTTAAACAAACTATATAAATAAATTTTTTTTTTTTTTTTTTTTTTTTTTAAATTGTTTTTTGTTATTCTATGTTCCTGTATTGTTATTCTTCACATTATCAATTTCTATGTGCAATATCGTTACTAAATCAAGGAAATCTATCCCTAATGCCAATTTAAATTCTGTGAAGGCACAACACTTTCTTCAATATTTGTTTACTTCCCAAAAATGTCAAAGGATATAAATTTGAAATAATAAAAAAAAAAAAAAAAAATTTTGGACATGCACTCACATTTAGAACATCTGAAATAAGAAATTTTGTAATTCTACACGTCTAAAAAGATATAATAACATTTTTTCTCACTATAGAGCGAAATTTCTTTACGGCTTCAGATACAAAACTTGTGGATTTCCATACATCGAAATACAAAATAAGATATTATTTATTAGTAGACAAATACCAGAATATAGAAGGCCAAACCAACTCTAGGAAATAACTTTAAAATACATTATTTTTTCAAAAACGTTTGGAACTATAAATTTTACAATAATGCATCTCATCAACACATCTGGCTCAGTGAAATGAAATGAGTCAAAAAAACATAGGTTACCGTCAATTTATATGTTTTCAATTTCAAATACTCGACGCTCATTGGTCTTGACGAAATCGTCTTCCTCGACAAAAATACGGCATATTTTCCAACATAGCCCTCTATAGGGAGTTGAATATCCTTCTTCTATATATCCCTGCTACAAACACTACAACATAGAAAACTATACACATATAAACTAAAAATTGTAAAATAAGTATAAAATAATATTAAATTATTATTTTTACACACACCACTGGCACTAGTAGTAGATTGTGTTTGTCGCCGAATATATGCTCCGGCCCGTCCACAATTCAATCCCAGCATCATTTATCTTCGTCTATTCAACGCTAACCGCACCGATCTCTTTCTCACAGGATTGATTGTTGAACGGACCGGGAGTCCACGAGCTTGCGACGTTACCAATTGCCATCTTGGTTGAAACTGCAGACCTGCCGCGTCTTTTGCGTGTTTTTAATGAACTCAAATCGAAAAAAAGGCTTAAACGGTCAATTCGCAAAGCGCTTGAGACGCAAAACGCAAAAACGCTAAAAAATGCTTTCTATGTGGCCGTGGGCTGGGAGGTTTCTGCACTTTGATGAAAAACCAAATAAATGATTACCTGTCAGTGAGGTATGCTCTCACCAACATCATCATTTTAAAAAAGTTATGGAATAATTCAGAAATTTATAAACCAACAATTTTTATACCAGAAATTGTAATTAGTCGTAGGAGAATTTGATAATAAATGTAAAAAAGACTAAAAGATTAAAACAATAATTACTCTTTTGTTTCATCAAATTTAAGCTCTATGAATAGTCATTATTTATTGTATACAGTTTTTACATCAAAACTAAATCTAAAGTGGGTAAAATAAAAAAATAACACAAAAAATAAACTTTTATTCGCTATTTTTCCTGTCCGTTTCAGCCCTGTGTATCAATTACGGGGATGACAATAATCCGCAATCGAACGAGGGTCCGTTCGAGCACTATAATAAAATCAATTGTGCAAAAATTGCGTAATCATCTCTGGCAAAGCCGCATTTTTGTTTTGGGGAAAAAGGGGTCAAAGAATTTATGTTGGCGAAATCCGGGATTTTGTTATACTTTTATTTAGGGTGTACATAACGAGCAAAGTATTACTGCCGTCCCGAAAAGGGTCTGTGGATAGAAATTTAAGGGGATTAATGTCTAAAAATTAATAAAATTTTAGTACAAGTACCTTCGATTTGACCATAGATTTGAAATAGTTTATACAGTAATAAGATAACGCTATAACTAATAAATTTTTTTTTCACGTTACGGAAGTATTGATTTTTGTGACATAATTGACAATATATGGGTGATCCGAACTATATTCCGAAACTTCACAGCATATTCTGTAGGTAAATGTAAGTAAAAAAGTTTGTATGTCCTAAAATGCTTAATTTCGAAGATGCAGGCTGAAGATAATTTTACTTCAATTTTTTCCAAATAATTTCTGAAGTAACATCAATATTTTGATGGAAATTGGTGTCTGGGAGTTTTTGACATGAGAAATTTACTTGATGTCAATATGACCCTTAGAGGGCGTTCTTCACCTACATATTTCTTAACGGCTCGGGAAGAGTAATAACTTTTCGTCCGTACCTGTATCAAATGACTATAAAGAAATATACATTTACGACGTTTTTACATAGAAAAAGTCTCTTTGGTAAAAATCGCTACGGGGTATGGTTCTCAAGATATTTGGCATTGAAATTGTCAACAAATTGTGTGTCATTGACATTAAATTAAACATGTTGGACTAAATAGTTTAGGTTAGGTTAGGTTAGAGAACTCTTTGAGAACGGTTGCTCGTAGCGATTTTTACCAACATTTTACGTAAAAAATCAGGGAAATGTATATATTTCATACACCCAGTAGTTTCAGAAGTGAGGCTAACTGGTAGGGGCGTTCCGTGGGTAGTATCTGGGTCCCCTGACGTGATATAAGGTACCAATAAATGCAGTTCCTTCAAGCATTTCATTCAGTCAAAGGGTAAGCCATAACGCTGTCAAAAGTCACCATTGCTGCGGCGCTCGAAGATGGGGAAATACGTTTTTACATCTCGAAAACGAAAGATTGGTCAGGCTTTGGCGGAAGCACAGCGAAAACACATTTCAGACCATCTTTAGTCGAGGGAAGCGTTGAACTACCTCATCATTCTGTTAACGAGTTTAAAGCAACATGCAAAATTAATTTGGATAGCTTGGTTTGTTTAGAAACTTTTTATCTCTTGTATTTTTTGATAAACTCACTGATTTGAAATTAAAAAAATAAAATGTAAAAGCATTACATGTCAGGACAAAAACATTTTCTGATAAAGAATCTAGTGGGCTGCTATAATTTTTAGAAAAAATCTAGTCGGTCCCTTTACATTTTAGGATGTTCCTAATATTATTTTATTTGACATTACTCTTACTGCAATACGTTATTATTTAGATGATTATTATTAATTATTATCACTAGATTCAACTAAAATGTTTTTTGTCCTGACATGTAATGCTTTTTACATTTTATTTTTAATTTCAAATCGGTGAGTTTTATTAAAAACAGAAGAGATAAAAAGTTTCTAAACAAACTAGACTATCCAAATTAATTTTTTTTTGCATGTGTTTGATAAGATTTTTTCTTTAAATTTTGTTAACAAGAATGATAGGGGTAGTTTTTATTCAACCCTTCCACTCATTTTAAAAAGTGAAACAGAAAGTGTGTTTACAATAGTAATGCTTCCATAAAATTTCATTAGTCTTTTGTTTTCAATAATATAAAAAATAAACATTAATTTTCCGCCATCTTTGTACCGCGATATCTCCATAATGGTTCACTTTTGACCCAACGTTTATGCAGCAAACTACTACCTTTTATTTTGAACAAGGAATCACCCCCAAAGTTTTTCGCATTTATTTGAAACACCTTTGCATATATCTGATTTCAATAGTTACCGTAAAATGGGGTGAATAGAGATAGGAAAATAGAAACAAAATTTCTGAAAAAAAATCAAATCACAATTAAAAATATTCAAAGTAAAAAGTGTCGACATATCTAATTTTTCTATCATTGGTGATACACAATAAAATGTAAAAACTATATTTTTATCTGTGGCAGCACTGTTTCTGTCAATCAGTTGATCAATAAATGTGAGATCGATTTTATCACCTATTTTGTATGGCGCGAATAT
>NW_022146373.1:0-6260 GCF_002938485.1 Sitophilus oryzae | reverse complement strand
AAAAAAATTGGCAACCAAATTTTAAAATATGACTGACAATACACGCTTTATACTGGCTGCTAAAGTATTTGCTTATATTAACACCATCTAAACATTTAATCCTGATCTACTTAAATTTTGATTTTGTTTTATTTTTAATAGTAAGTAAGAATGAAAATGTCGTAAATTTGGGAAAACCTAATCCACTTTTAAATTGTTGTATTAAGAGTAAATTGTAACTTTAAAAGAACGTTCGTTCATCCTGACCTTACTAGCATCATTGCAAATGGATGTCCCTTTTTATGGTTCTAAGGAATTGAATGTTGAAACATACAAAACTTTATATCTACTATCTACTTAATAATTGTTCGCCTTAAGTGAATCCATAAAGTCAAAGAGTATTTTATATTAGACGTTAGTTTTTTTAATATTAGACGTCACATTATGGCAGATACTGTATTTTGTAGTACCCCAATTGTCAGAATTAATTATTTATTACAAACTCAATTGATCTTTGATTATTGCATAGATTTCATTTAGTTTTTGACTGAAAATTTTACTTACTATGGAACTGTAATTTTTTTTTATTATTTAGAAATATTTATCTGCTAAAAGCTTTCATAAACTGATTTATTTTTCTTTTACTTCTGTTTGCAGTTTTAAATCACACTTCTCCAAATATGAGAATTAAATTCACCTTGCCTTTCATACAGTAACCAACCAAGTATATTTTCAATCGATTCATATTTTGACCCTATTTTAATAAGAATAAATTATTAATGAATAATATTCCAATTATTTTTTAATACTAAAGATATTTCGTTTTTATTTTAAATTATTATTTTTTTATTTACTGAAAGGTTTTAGATTCAAATAGGAGCCACCATTCAGGGCCGGTGAAGGTCGGGCCCATAATCCCTTGCAACCAACGATCCTCAATGATCATTAACAAAGCCAAACATTAATTAATATGGTTGCAGCATTGTAACCCTGTGCTTTTACTGATACGTGTTACTAAAGGTATATAAGAACGATAGTTCTAATTTTTTGCATACATTCCTGTAAAATTTAAAATTAATTAAATTTTTTTTTTTTTTTTTTTTTTTTATATTAAATATCAATTTAATAATAGTCAACTTCGCTGAAAGGGTGGTTTTCACTTAATTCCCCAACTGCAAATAGTATTAGTTGTAAAACCATTTGTTTATGTGGCTGGGTTTTTATAAGTTATTTTTTTTTTTTTTTTTTTTTTTTTTTTTTTTTATTTGTTTATTTATTAAACTATCATAGGTTGTCTTTAAAACAAAATATAGAAATATTAAGAGTAAAATATGTTTACCCATAGAAAAATGTTAAACAATATTTAAAAAAAAAAATTGTATTTCTTGTTTAAATTAAAAAGGAATTTTATCTATAAACATACAGTTACAATTTGAGTGTTTTTTGCTTGAGCTCTGTTGTGGTTAAATAGGAAATGATATTGCTCAAATTGTTTTTAATAAGAAATTATTAATTTGAGTAAAACTATACAGCGAATCAAATTTTAGCAATTCACTTTGAAAGCTGGGCAATGAGGTGATGTCACCCAGCCTGCTACTTTATTCATAAGTAATAAACATAAATTATTGTTTTGAGGACTTAGATGCTTTGGTTTTATTAGAAAAATAAAAAAAAAAAAAAAAAAAAAAATTCAGATTTTTTAAATCAAAAAAAAAAATTTTGTTAAATAAATGAGTGAAGAAGTGAATAATGGTGTGATGACTTGAAAGGATATATATGATGGTTGAAATCAAGTTCCAACTATATAAGTAATAGGTAGTTGCTCCAATTTGTATTATATAAAAGAAACAAGATACTTCATATTCTTCTAAACTTTATATTCCAAATCGCTCAGCAAACTTATCATCTGTAAATGACTCTACTCGGCCATGCTACCGAAAGAGACACCTTGATCTCTCTAGGGTTCTAGAATCTTGATAATATCTTAATTCATTTATAATTTTATAATTCATGAAGCACTTTAAATTATGTAATAACATATTATAAAGTAGTTTCAATAAAAGAGATTAAATCATGGAACAAAATAATAATCATTCAAAAATTGAAATCATCCTGTTTCCAAAGAGACATTCAGAATAAAATGTTTTTTAGGAAGTAGAATGTTGTGAGGACATTGCGTTAAATGCTAATTTATTTTATTTTGTTTACCATGGTCTGATTTCTTATATTTGATAAAACTTTATTAATTGTCTGAGAGTTTTAATTGTTTCAAACTTCCTGTTTCCTTTTTATTTATTTATTTTTTTTTTGAGGCCGAACAAAGTAGTATTTAACTTTTTTGTTTCACTCAGGCCTCCTACACTCCTTCTGGTAAAAATCCATTAAAAAAAAAAAAAAAAAAAAAAAAATAACATAAAACATAATCAACACAAACTTTAAATGATTAAATGGTTTCTTTTTACTACCTCCCATAAGTTGTTAAATACATACAAACAATTTTTTTTGTGCATACTAATTTCTTTTTTACAAATCAAACAAACATTGTTGGTAATACAAAATAAGACAGTATCCATTCATTATGTCCGAGTAACATTTTCTGAATATATAAAATAATTTAACACATGTTTTTTTTTTGAGAAACATATTGTGTAACTCCCTTTTATTTCTTAACAGACTATTGCCAGGGACAAAATTCTGAAAAATAATAATTTGATTCCGCCAATTATTTTTAAAAGAACGCGTTATATCTTTATAAGAAACAGAAATAATTTTGAATCATAAACTTTATTAAATAATGAATTATTTTTTGGAGCTATATCGGTCTCTAATGTTTGTAGACTTATTTTTGTTAATTTCTTCACAGATATGATTCAAAGCCAATGGTGATGTTTTAAGCCTTCTATTGTTTATTCACTAAGAACTGGGTCTTTACAAAAAATCAATTTAAAAATAATTAATAATTGTACTTTAAAACTATATATGATTGTAACTGTTAAGTTTTACAAAATTATCATTTTAATTTTGGTTAAAAAACAATTTTGTGTTATACAGGCTGTCCTATATTGATATCACTATCATTAATTGATCTGAACCTTTTATTTTATTTGAGTTCTTTTACAAATTCAATTTATTGGAATATTAATTTCAATAACGTCTTTAAAATCATAAACAAGCAACTAAAAATTTTATATTCGTAACTATGAAACATAAATTAATTGATTATCTGTGCTTATCATATTCGAATGTATCCTCTGAAGCTATATTTTCTCACTGCTTTAGTGTTTATGTCAACATGGTCAATCAAGACTTATTTTAGCAAATATGACTTGATGTTTGCATCTTGCATATCGTAACAGCCTTGTCTTTTTCCATTTTTGAAGTAGGAGTGGATAAGCCAATTTCCAAATGTTCCTGTATGTATATTATCCTTTTTATTCATAGCTTACTTTGGCTTGTTGCTTTATGGCTTTATGTCCTTTTCCAGCAACTTAACTTATGGATTCACACACAACATTGGCACTTTTAAAAACTTTTGTGGTACTTCTAGTAGTTCTATCCAACTTCTGTTATTCTTAACAATAGATCTTGTATTTTCAAATAAAACACTGGATTTCCCTCATAGCTTCTTTATTACATTTTAATTGCCAAGATTACGACACAAACATGTATATCGTGCGAGCGCACGGTACCGACTGACTGCTGCGGACGCCTCACTCCCAATCTTATCTCCCGTAACATTCTATCGCCTCTGTCATAAAAACCATGCATTATGAATAATACAATCTGACATAATACATAAACCATAATTTGTTAATCATAACAATACACTATATAAACAAGGTACTCATAAAAATCATAACAGTAGTTTATTGGCCTGCTCTGCGTCTAGTTGATCGACATTCATTACAAAAATTACACAACGCTTGTGTAAGATACTCCTATAACCTACGGAAATTTGATCACATATCGGATTGCTTTAGGGAGTCTCACTGGCTTAATTTGGACGAGAGATTTATTGAGCATATGGCCTGTATGGTTTTTAAAATTAATGAATCCCAAACACCAATTTATCTATTTGATAATTTGTCTAAGCGAAACGAAACGCATAACTATCCTACTAGATCAGGCGCGTTGTACAGTGTTCCTAGGCATGACTCAGCTTTGTTCCAGCGTTCATTTTCCTATAATGCGGTCCGAGTTTATAATGATATTTCCAACGATATCGGACACCCTTCTGGCATTTAGTCTTTTAAAAAGAGAGTGAAGGGCTCTGTGGTAGGAGAGCGTGTTTTGAAAGACTAATATTTAAACTTATGTTCAATTTTTTTCTCACTTCTTTCATATTACCTTATTTTTTATATATATATATATATTTTGTAATTAATTATTGAATAATGTAGGTCTTTAATCATATTTCTGTAATAACTTGATTATTCATTTTACTACTCTTTTCTTACATATTTTTTTTGGATGGTTGCGTGGAAGAGCACAAATGTGAACGTCGCCATCGTTATTATTTTAATTTGTATACAATTGTTTATATACCTAATAAAGACATTTTGAATTGAATTGAATTGAATACAGGTACGGACGAGAGAGAAACGTTATTATGTTTTGAAGAATAAACAGTTAAAACACATATATGTGGCGCCCCCTACAAATCAGAGTGATATTGACATCAAAATCAAATTTCATGCCGAAAAACTTCCCGACACCAACTTTCATCTAAATATTGACTTTACTTCACAAATTATTTGGAAAAAATTGAAATAAAAATGAAACTTCTACACCCTGTATCTCCGAAATTAAGCATTTTAGGACATATGTACATTTATACGAACTTTTTTACTTATTTTTATCTGCAGAATACGCCGCCGAAGTTTTCAGAATATGGTTCGGACCACCCTGTATAAGTCATTTTATCGCCTAGGCATAAAAATAAAGCACTTTTAGGCCTAATCATAAAAGTACGAATATATTATTAAACTGATATAAAGTGCAAAATTCAACGAGCCGTAACCATAGTTTCTCGATATATAATTACATAGAAGATATTAATTTTAAATATTTTTATATTATTTGGAACGTTTTAAATTGTTTAAAAACTTATTGCGGCGCTTGAAAAAAATAGCATGTTCCATTCGGAGTAAAAATGGCTTTTGCGCCTCGTCTCTATGTCAAACAAATCGTCAAACATACAGCTTCGCCACAACACACATAAAAACGTAAATTTTAATTAATAAAAAGAAAAAATTCAGAGAAAATGTTAATCATGCCATGCCATATTATGCATAAATTAGATTTGAATTTGGAAAATATTCAATTTTACCACAGAAACCCCCCCAAAAAACTATTTAGATTATCTTTCCTAACTATGTGAAATCATTTTTATAATACATATTGATATAAGTAAAATATCTTTTTCTCTTCATCTGCTTTTATCAAACCAATTTATTCACAGTTGTTTAATTTAAAAAAATGTAATGCTGAAAAGCAAGGAGGGCGACATGTTTCGGGAATTTAAAATATTCCCATCTTCAGGCCCAAAGCTAAAAAACAATTACAGAGGTCAAATTTAAAATACAATCACAAACAAGTTAAAAAGTCAAATTTTTTTTTTTACAAAGTCAAAAAATTATATATATCAGAAAATTTGTTCAATCACAGATAACAATATGGCATGTTAAATTTGAATAATTAAAAACAACTAGACTAAAATCATAAGGTGAGGGGAGCCGTATAACCCACCATAATTAGATAAATTGAAAGAAAAAACAAGGTAATAATCAAATCATACCTCAATGCACAATTCAAAGAAAAATACTTAAGCAATAGTTAAATTTATTTTTAGTGTTATGTCTTTTTTATATATATTATATTTATATATAAAAATTTTTAGTTACTAGAATTTATAAGGATGACTCAAGATGAGGCTAAAAGTATGATTATTATATGTTTTTAACGTTAACCCCCGGTGTTTTCAGGTACGGATAGCGTGTTATAATCTGCCAGATATATTTTATTTGACGGATAGCAGAAAAAGGCGTATTTTCAGCTATAGATAACAGTATCTATTAGATAAATTAAACTTATCTTCCAGATATCCTATCTGGCGCCCGAACTGCCAAATAGTGCTTTATTTGTCGGATAAAAATTTAACGCATGAGCAAAGGCATGAGGAGATATTGATTTTATTTGATATTTGACAAAATTGCTTAACATAACCAAGACATTGTTATTATTGAAGATTTCGTTTATTCCAATAAATTCGATTTTAGATT
>NW_022146372.1:18124-44928 GCF_002938485.1 Sitophilus oryzae | reverse complement strand
ATCTGCTGATTATGCTAACATGGTTAGCGAAACGCGCGTCCAGTGTAAAAGTAAAAGTGTTTTGGTGTATTGTGGTGATTTAGTGTTTTTGTTTTTTAAATGAATTGAATTGATTTTTTTATTTTTTTTAGGGTGAAAACTCTCTAAAAGTTCCAACCCTAGATGCATTTTTCGTAAACACCTAGATGTGTGGTTTGAAGTAATGTAGCAACCTAACTTTTATCTCCTTTTAAAACATTTGATTTTTCATTGGGGGTCAAGTGGCACGTAGTTTTTAAGGGCGTTTGGTTTGGTTTGGTTTGGTCTCTTTTCAGTGGTACCCTACTTTGTTGCATTGAGATTTTGGTTTTCCGTCTAGTGTTTTATGCAAAAATTATTGCAATGGGTCTCCTTGTAGTACAAATGATTAGAAGATTAGGTTACACCTCTTACGTCTTTTCTTATAAGTTGTTCAAAATGTTGTCCATTTTTCTGTAAACAAGAATAAAGTATGTTTTCAAACTCCTCCCTAACATTTCGGAAAACCTCACCGGGAATTGACCGGCATTCTGCTGCAATTCGCCTTTTAAGATCATCGATATCAGTAGGTTGTGTTTTATAAACAATGGATTTAAAATGTCCTCAAAGAAAGAAGTCTAAGGGTGTTAAATCCGGTGATCTTGAAGGCCATTCAATGCAGGCATGTTTAATTGTTTCTGCAGTTTTGAAACGCGATTATTTGGAAACCTCTGGACAAAAAGCTACAAGATAGAATACCAATAAAAAGAGAAGTAAACGCCCTTTAAAACGATGTGCCACTTGACCCCCATTCCCATTTAAGCTTGTGATTGATCTACCCCTCCTAGGGGTTGAAAGAAAAAGGCTAAGAATATTTATTTTAAGTACCCCTTACAAATAAAATTGACGTGTCTTTCCAATTTTTCATATTTTTAAATGCAAGAAATATATTAAGGGTGGGAAGTTTTACAATTGACACAGTGTATATCAGTATTATAGTCGTACACATTATATTATAAAATTAATTTTAGTCCATTTCCGTTAAATGGACAATTTTTGATATGATGCGCAAACACAAGACCAAGACCATAGGCATTTAAAAAAGGATATAAAAAATCAACATCCGTAGGTAATGCAATATTTAGTTTTATTTTTTCCAGTCTCTTCAGAAGTGGTGGAATATTTTAATCATAATTAGATCTTTTTTACCTCTTATAGTTCTTGAGAGAATTCACCATTAGTTCATCCTTTGGGACCTCAATTTATATCATATACCTATCTTTTATAGTTTGTAATTTATTAGTAATTCGATTGTAAACCAAAAAAATAAAAACTCTGCTACCTATTGAGATGTACAATGAATGTATACAATAAATGTAGACAATGTGGATTTAGCAAAGTACCTAGCGCATTAAAAGATAATTAGAGAAACCTAATTAGAAACTCTTTAAATTTAAAAATAACAGTTGTTTAGGATATATTAAGATTACACATTAGTCCTCACATTGACTCTATTGTCACAGACACAAATATTCTTTTAAATTCAAAAATAAGAATGCAGAAAATATAAACAAGAAATCCAGCATGGGTACATGAACACCAAGGTCTCAAAGGTAAATAAAAGGTAGATGAAATGACCAAACACTGTTCATTAATGACATTCAAAGGTTCAGAAACTTTATGCAGTGCTACAAAAGCAGTTAGAAGAATGGCCACAAAACAGTGAGAGGTAAACAAATATATAGAATGGTAGAAAAATTCATCAGGGTAAAGACAGGCTAAAAAGTTCATAGTAGAAAATTAGTCAAAATTTACAACAGACCTGATAAGCAAGGAAAGGAAGACAGTCAAAACAATAATTGGTCTACTAACAAGGCATTGCAAATTCAACGGGCATGTAAAGCTGTTGATCCTCAAGAAGCACAACAAGCTTTAACCTCCATTTAAGAATACGTCTTTAAATAGACTAACATAACAACACAGACACAAAAACACTGCTATTTAATAAATAAATCACATGAAACAAAAACGGCTCGGTGAGTGTTTTGGAGCAAATCAATGATATATTCTCTATTAATATCGATACTATGTAAAGATCGATGTTAGACTTCGATAACGCATCCTTAGGATTAACTGACTGCATGTAGTCGAGTAGTGGAGACGATGAATGAAGAAAAGTGCAGTTTTACTTTATCGAAGTGGGTCGTAGAGAAATTTTGCGAAGAAAGTAAATGAAACCTGGGTAATTTTACACGTAAATGGTCGCACGAAGAGTATTACAGTCAAACGGTGATCGTTTTTGCTACGATTTTACATTAAAAACAAGAAGAAAGAGAAAAATCATTTGGTTTTGTTTATATTTGCTCAGGAATTCGATCAAATAACTGAAGCAATTTGTTTGCGCCTTTGAAGACTATAATAATTAATTAGTTAAAAAGAATTTCAGCATTAAAATCATGCCTTTGTTTTGGTCAATATGTCACCAATGAAATAGTGTTTATTGTAGTTATTTGTGTGTATTGTCACTGTCATTAAGAAGTAATATTTTTATTGTTTGATGGAAATTACTCTAGTAGAGATGGTTTTAAGTTAGAGTAATTGCCAACAAAAATAATAATATGATTTTTCCATGATAGTGAGACTAGAAAATCAGTAACCTATATTTCATACCCAAGTAGCATCTATCTGACTTCGAACTAAATCTGACCTGAAGCGACGTCAGACTTTGTGCAAATAGGTCGGGTGCTCGTGATACGACCTGTGACGTCGCTTTCCTATTAAAAGCGACGTCGTTGGATCCGAGTCGGTAAATCCAACGATCTGTCGACGTACAAAATAACAACGTACCATTTCTATTAATTTCCCAACGTCGCGTCGTTCCCACGTTGGCTTGCACGACGTACATATACTTGAACTAGCCCGACGTCTACCCGTTGTCCGAATAGGATACGTCTCACTGATAATCCCTAAAGTAACGTCCAATTATATTTTGTTGTATTTTATGTTCATATTTATAACCTAATTTACGTATCTCTATTTACGTCCGTAAATACAACCCATTAAGTAGCATTTGCGACCTAATGAACATCATGAACATAACCTAATAAAAAGTTTTTGTAAACAAACTTAATTTTTTTATTATGCCTAAAAAACACTAAAAAGGCATTTAGACATTCATCTACATTTACAGAAAGAGGTCGAGGCTTTTGCAAAATAATAATAGTAGTAGTGATGTCTTGCCTCCACCCGTAAATGCTTTTTATCCGGAAGAGATGCTGCATTACACTGGTGCATCTTAATTTCATTTTTTAGCTTAGGAAACTAGCAGACCCCATCCTCCTCCGACATGTGAGGTTAGGCTTAAAAAAGTGGCTGCCCATTTTTTTAAGGAGAAAACAAAAACTAAAATATAGTTCCACTAATCACTGATACGCAAAGTGAGGTTACGTGGCGTACGTTGGAATTATATAAGTCATAATATGATTGCCGGTCGTCCGGTTTGATGACTTCGGTCGTGTGAGACGACTAATGTTGGAGACCCGGTCGGAATTGGTATATTGGTAGTTCATATTAAGTCGGACACAGAAATCCGCCATTCTTAACACATATCCGATTGTCAGCCATTTTAAAATCGTTTTTTGTTTTTAAAATTTATATTCACATTTCGATTTCTAGTAGAATAATATTGATAAGGTTCAGTTTGGGGGGAACCACAGTACAGTTTTATGATTAAACCAGCTAGAAAATTAAAAAAAAATATTTTGCGAGTTACTTTTTTATAGATATTTTTATTTCATAAATCTACCTAATTTTGAAGGCGCTCGTTGTTTTCCGGAGTATTTTAGTCAGATATATCAAGAAAGTGACTTCCGTTGACAAAACTGATGTCTGGATTAATGATTCAGATTATTATAATATGAAATTAAATAGGCACTTATAGTTATATTCGCGGAGTGA
Source organism: Sitophilus oryzae (assembly GCF_002938485.1). Classification (NCBI taxonomy): domain Eukaryota; kingdom Metazoa; phylum Arthropoda; class Insecta; order Coleoptera; family Curculionidae; genus Sitophilus; species Sitophilus oryzae. The sequence goes on along the minus strand of NW_022146372.1, from coordinate 40,974 downwards.
TTATGAATCCATTTGTAATTAGGTAGTTTGGTTAGGTTTTTATGTATTCTTGGTAGCGAATATGAAACCAAACGTAACGTAGGTAAACCAAGACATGAGATTTTGCTACAGGTGTTCGACATATCGACTGTCTTCTGTTATGAACAGACGGGACCGTTTTTGAACATTCATCGCGGAATTCATTAACTCAGTAGGGGTGAAAGGTACCCTCTCATAGCTTCTAAGTAGTTCTAATTCTTGTCTAGATTATACGGAAGAATAAGGAACCTTTATTCTTCCGCAAATATATCCATAGGATTAGATCCATGGGCACTAAGTCAGGCGGCCTCGACGGCCAACGACTGAGATCTTGGTAAACTATACAATTATTATTCCTGAAATTGGCTGCAAAAATTTGCTGGTAACTTCAGCGTTCAGAGGCGGTGCGTCGTCTTGCTGGAAAAAATATGTTTTCGAGTTCCATTAAGGGCATATCATCAATAAGGGGTCCAAAGCCTACTAGTTAAAAGTGGCGAACTTTTAAAAATTCTGTATTTCGAAGGGGATTATAAGAAAATATCAAGTGTGCTATATTTTTGGAAAGGTAATTTTAAATTCTTTTCAGTTAATTAAAAATGTAGAGGGTGTCCCAAATAAAAAATCAATTTTTCTGTTCATAACTCTTAAAATATTAATTTTAAAAAAATTATACTTAAACCATTAAATTCTATGTAAAAAGATGCTTTGGAATTGTTTTTATAGAAATACAAAATTTTCCATAGCAAAAAAGTTACAGCGATTTGTTAAAAATGCACATTTTTTAAAAACGTCCCGTAACTCCGAAATGGTAACAGATATTGATGTGCGGTTTTCACCATCATGTTTTTGATGAAAATTGAGCTCCAGACACCGATATTAGTTTTTGTCTATCTCCTTTAGAAAAGGGTGTTTCCATTTAAAAGCGTCGAATTTGACCCACCCTGTACATTGTGACAATGAACAATGTTATTAATACAACGAACACACTACGTTATATTAATGTACGCGGTTATTAATATCATGAATAAAATATTAGGGCTTAAATGTCCGCCATGTTGATCGGTTACTTTGGCACTTTAATAACGTCTGTGTGGTAGAGTTATTCAGTGAGGCTTTAGTTTCATTAGAGCGGTAAGTATTCTCTTCAATATTTTAAATAAAAGTCCTATCGTATTGTAGTTAATTTGTTGTGTTGTCAAATCAAATTCCGCTGTGTGAGATCTCTGGTGTGGGTATTCATTAAAACAGCAGTTTCCAAATATGTTTCAGAAGATAAAAAACAAAAAGAAGAAAAACATAGTAACAAGTCGAGGCATGGAACTGATTATGGTAAATTTGAATGTTCTTTTAATATTTGGCATTTTAATTATTTTGATATACGTCTTTTAGAACGGGAAGAAGATGTTGAGACCTGCCTTTAAGCTCTCAAATTCGACAATTTAACATCGGACCCACTTGATGCGACTTGGAAAGCCTGTTGCAAATTCGTCTAGACGTTATCAAGTCTAAGGATACAGCTAATATAATGAACGAATGGTATTTTTATAGAAATCCCTCAGGATATCGACTGGTAAATTAATTTTCTTATTATAATTTACCCTAAAATTAATAATAACATTACTATTCTCTTCGTCGATTCGATTTTTTTAATTTTTAATTTGTATATGCTATATCGAGTTTAATAAATTATTATTAGTTTATTGCATTTTTTTTTTATTAATAATCCCTAATGGAAAAATTTACTGTGCTCATAAGTAAGTCAGCACTATTAGTAATTTTGTTACCTTTGTAGCTAAGGGCTTGTTCAAATGGAAATCTATTTATACTAGAATTATTTCAGGTAGTTGGCTGGGGAAATGACTATCAATGACATTTCATATCAATGACAGCAATCTTCATCATCGATTATACGGTGTAACAAGAGTTACTAATAGTGTCGACTTTTAAATGTATAACTAAATAGGTTATAAAATTATTTCATTGTATTAATGATAACGGTTCATTAATATAAGGATTTAGGTACATTATATTAATGAAATCTGTTCATTGTACCAATGAATGTGTTCTTCAAATTAATGAACACTGTTCATTGATTTAATGAACTTAAAGTTCATAGAGCTAATGAATTACTTTTCATTGTGCCAATGAAATCGTTCATAGGCTCAAAATTGATAATTTAATTCATTATATTAATCAACTTTTTCATTATATTTATGTCGACTTTTGGTTCAGTGTACAAAAAACTTTATAAATCATCAAAATGAACCCACTAGAACAAAATGTTCCCATTTTTCGTATCGGTCAATGTAGTTTCATGTATATTTTAAGTATTCCACAAAATATACAGGGTGTGATTTGAAAGTAACAAAGCCAAGCTGCTTCCGTTTAAGCTTCGGAAGTAGTTATAGCGTAGTACTACCACTTAATTGAAGATTTTTGGGTATGTTTGCCAACCTGAATAACAAATAAACGATGGATAAATAAAGTTGGTTAGTATATACCGGGTGCGTCTCAAAAGTGGCTCACCCCCATAACTTTTTTTATTTTTTCAGGTAAAAAAAACGAAATCTGGTATGTTTGTGTATGACATAAGTTAGGATTGATTAACGTAGATATTCAATTGTTTTTGGTCACTTCTTGTTTCAACAAAAATAGCTACAATTTTTTATTTTTTAATGGCACCCTCGGTATTTTTTGACAATAAATCGGTATAAAATGACACTCTGAATAGAATGACGTATCACATAACAACTTTTGTCATTTTCGCATATATGGTTTATTTGAAATTGTAACACGCGGTTCATAACGACATTTTGACTCGAAATGCCAAGTGTGTGGTATCAAATTATTCGTAAAAAAAGGTTTTTTTTTCTAAATAAGCTAATGAGTGACCTTAGTTTCATTTGAAAAAAATGAGATATGATTAAAAATACGGTTTGGGCATCTTTTAACCGAACAGCACAAGATATGAAAAACATTAGACGATCAAAACTATCTTTCCAAGGTTCCTTGATTAAAAATTGGTGTTTTTAACACGGCCATGCCACTCCAGACTGAAATTTAAAATACGATTTTTTAAGCGAGAATGAATCTATTCAAAGTGTCATTTTCTTTCGAATAAAGTAAAAAAATACCGAGTGTGCCATTTAAAAATTAAAAGTTTTAGTCATTTCCGGTGAAACAGGAAGTGACCCATGATAACTGAATACGTCAATCAATCCTAATTTATGTCATATACTAACATACCAATTCTCGTTTCGTTAGCTGAAAAAATAAAAAAAGTTATAAGGGTGAGCCACTTTTGAGATGCACCCGGTATATTTGATATATAAATAAAGTTTGTACATAAATATTTTATTGCAACAAAGGCACTTAAAGATTCACTATACCCCCAATAAGAGTTTAGGCGTTATAAAACTACAAAATAATATTTTTAACGCCCTGAAATATTTCTTTAAAAAAACATTTCCCTTTTTTCTTAAACCAGAAAAAATCTTACTTCCCTATTTTGACAAAAAAATACCACAAAAAAAGCTCCCGAACAGTTTGAATTTCAATCAAACGGCTGATACGATTTGCCGTGACCTACTTTTAAGGGGTTGATCAAGCTGTTCCCCGTTAGACAGACATATCAACCCCCGCTTTTTTTGAAAAAATCCTTCCTTTCAAACACCCAGCGTACAGGTAGATAGAGATAAAACCCCCAGGTACCTGTTATAAGTTTTTTTATTCAATTTTATTCCACGCCGTGTGGGATATATCGACAGATGAAAGATTTTACCCCGTATAGGGGATGAAATAAATTCAATGTACCGTTATACCTACACACCCTAGTTTACCTAGTTTTAGAATTTCGAATATTTTATTTGGAGATATGTTGAGACGTAGGTACTATTAATTTTTGTTTTCGATTTTTTTTACCAGGGATTTATCAAAAGAAGTTTTATAATATATAAAAAAAAATTAATATAAAAATATCTACGAGGATATGTATCAACACAGAGCAATAAATGTTTAAAAATACGAGGCTTTAAAATAAAAATAAAACATATTGTTTTTTACAATATTTAAAATACTTTACCGGGTGCGTCTCAAAAGTGACCTATAGACAGTCACACCTATAACTTTTTTATTTTTTCAAATAAAAAAAACGAAATTTGGTATGTTCGTATATGACATAAATTGGGATTGATTGACGTATTCAATTGATTTCTGTCACTTCCTGTTTCACCGGAAATATCAACAACTTTTGATTTTTAAATGGCACCCCCGGTATTTTTTTAGTTTATCCGATAGAAAATGACACTCTCGCTTATTTCCTCTTTTTTTAAATGGAACGAGGATGGCTCATTAGCATATTTGGAAAAGGCATTTTTTTACGAATAATTTGCTACCACACACTTGGTATTTCGAGTTAAATTGTCGTTATGAACCGCATGTTACAATTTCAAATACACCATATGCGAAAATGTCAAAAATTGACATGTGATATGTCATTCTATTCAGAATGTCATTTTTTATCGAATAAAGTAAAAAAATACCGAGGGTGCCATTTAAAAATCAGAAGCTGTAGTCATTTCCAGTGAAACAGGAAGTGACCGAAAACAATTGAATACGTCAATCAATCCTAATTTATGTTATATACAAACATACCAAATTTCGTTTTTTATAAAAAATTAAAAAGTTATAGGGTGAGGCACTTTTGAGACGCACCCGGTATTCAAAATACTATACATAATACGCTGATATGTATGGAAACGGTCGATTAGTAGGTAAAATATACAAAGTACCGCAAACAGTTAAATACAAAAGTTATAGGGTTTTTAAATGTCTATTAACTAGTAGTAAATTACAGGGTCGGTCGTAAAGTTGTGGCGCAACAAAATTTATTTTTTTAAATGCAACTTCCTGTATAATCATAATACACATAAACAGAGAAACAACACATTTTACATAACTTCTTGCGGTACCTCGTATATTTTACCTAATAATCGATCGTTTCCATACACATCAGCGACCTTGTATTTAGTTGTATTGAAAATGTAGTTCCCTAAGTAAGATTTAGAGATTTCCACAGATCGCCACCTCAAAACTACAACTAGATAACTCGAAAATTGACTGTTTTTAGTATGATGGATTATCTTCCTATTGCAACAACTAGATAACTTAAAAGTGGCGTCATACACTTTATATTTGAAGTGTGAAAGGAAGATATTTCCCAAATAAATTTCCAGGATATTACAACAACTAGACCGCGCAAGTTGTCAAAACTATGATTTTAGAGATATCCAGTTGTAATTAATGGATGACCCATAATTAGATCAAATAAGCCATATCAATAATTATTCATAATTAATTATGTTATGATACCCTTTTTGTTGTTCAAACTAATTGATATGACTGTTGTCATAAAATGTCCTGAACAAAAGTCTTAACTCCTTTATTGTAAAAATGAAAAAATAAATGAACGACATTGAGTTAAATTGCAATAAACATGTTCGTGTAAAGAAAAAAAAAACTGTTCCTTAATTTAAAAATTTCTAAAATAAAACACTCGATACATTTATTTGTTTTTCAATGAAATATGAAAGAACTTTAAGAAAAGTCGAGATGATAGTAAATTACATAATAAAATAACTAAAAATATATGTTTTATTTTAAGAAAATGTACTGAAAAATATTTCTTTCCTGGTGCAGATCAAACTGGTAGCAAATGTAATAAAAAAAGTTGTTTGTTGGGCATGGGAAGCTCCAACTTCGAGCTATTTCTAACATTTCAAAACAACAGATCTCGGGTTATTTTTAAAATTACAGACTTCCTGTTTGAGCGCACTAATAAATGTACGTAGGTACGCAGTATGGCCCGAGCTAATTTTATGATTCGGTAGAATTGATAGAAAAATTAAGTTAAATCAATCAGCACAATTTTTTATTTCCTTAACAAGAAATATGAAGAAATATATCCAACTTTTACTGTAACATATACATTTGATAAAATATGGGGCATAATAATAATAGTGAATTAAAAAAATTATAAATAAATATAGAATTTTTTAGCTTACATGTCGTTAATTTTATTAAAATAAAAAAATATCTTAAAATAATTTTATTTTTTTTTCGTTTTAAATTAATAATTTGAAATAACTAAATAAAGTTACAATTAATTTATTATTTGTAAAAAATCAAAATAAAAAATAAAACAACAAACAAAAAAAAATTATAAAAGCATACCTAATATAAAATAAAATGTAAAAACCAGAAAAATAAACCAAAAATATTTTTTTTTTTTTTTACAAAATTGAAAAAAATTAATTAAAAACTATAGGTAATAAAATGTTTAATTTAGAATAAATTTGCGTTAAATATATTGTTTGGTGTGTACATATGTATTTTTGTTAAGAAAAAATTGGTATAATATAGAAAAATACCATGAAATTCATTTTTATTAGGAAATCAAAAATAAATATAAAATTTTTGCAAAACATAAAATCTAACATAAAAAAGAAATAATTCTAATGCAAGAATATAAAACAAATATTATTTAACAAAACCGGCAATTTTAAAATAAAATTAAATAATTAACTAAACAACATCCAATATAAATAAATAATTTAAATAACAATCCCATAAGTAAACAAAAAGAAAATGCAATATTATTTTAGAAAATCTATATATCAAAAATCAACTCCTACTAAATGCATAACCATTAAAATATTAATTTTAAATGGACAAGATAATAAAAGATCTTTATTTAATTTTTAAAAAAAATTAAATAAAAATAATGTAAATATTTTATAGCAGAAAAATAAATGAAAAATTATACTTTAATGAGGAAAATTATTGAGAAAACACACAGAAATATTAACAAGAATATTCAGAAAGAATAAGAAACTAAAGAACTACTTAGTAAATATTAATATTAAACCCCATTAAATATTGATCGACATAAATAGAATGTTAAAATAAAAAATACAATGTTTGTGAAATTAATGAAACAAACAAAATAACAATCACAGCCTATTGAGTATTGATTAACCTTCTGAAGAAAAAATATTAAAAAACTCCACCACTTTAAAAAATGTGAAGAAAAATGTTAAAAACACAACAAAAATAAAAATCAACCCTTCCGACATCATCCCCTTACTTACATCTCTTAATTAAATTCTTCTTGTACGGCTTACAATCAGCGTCATCATGTATCATCAACTTGTCATCAGTATCATCACTTTCAGTTCCCGAATCCCTATCTCTACAGTTAACAACACCACCCTCAACAACATTATTATCCATAACACCTCGACCGCAATTCACACGCAAGTCCAAAGGTCCCACATCCTCAATATCATCACAGTGATCATCATTCTCATCAATCAAATATGTCTTGCTAGAGTCTTTATCCAAAATCACTTCCTGCTTGATGAACATTTTTTGGGGCGCTAGACTTTGAATCAGAGGCATTTCGGTGATTTTCTGGTGAGGTTTTAACAGGATCATGATTACTGGCTCATAGTTCACTAATCAAACACTAAAAAAACTCGCGAAAAGTGTCTGTGTTTTGAGTTGAAAAATCAACCGGCTTTGTAAAGGCTTCAAGCTTTCCCTTTCGGACTGATAGGCTCGAATATTTGTAACCCACTGACTTGGATACGTTTCTCGGATCGCTCAGACCGATGTGCCGAAGGTGCGATCGCGCCGGTTCGGGCCCGTTCGGCGCGAGACATCGTATCGAAAGGGAAATCGGTGCTGCTGTGGCGCAGGAGGTATATTGTTGGCGTAGGTTAGGTATTTTTCTGCTGGTGCGAGACGTCTGATGATCCTGCTGCGGGCTGATATGCCGGTGTCGGGCAAGTTGGACGGCGTGACGGTGGAATTGGTTGGTGATGGAGCGAATAGTTCCTATAAGTATAGGGCGGAAAATGCAAATTAAGGGAGTTAGGGGCACTGAAAGGGTGAATTTAAAAAACGGTTGTTTTGAAATTGTAGACTTAAGAAACGAGATAAAACTTTGAAAACATCCTGTGCCATAAATTTTGACCCTAAATCAAATGGTGATACTGAAAAATTATTTGGAAAAGTGGAAAGGGTAGTTTTTGCAAGAGAGGGGGTTGTTTCGAGAATAACTTTTTTGATGTTATTTTTTCTGCAACGTGGGTTCATTTTTTGAAAACTATATACTTTTTCCTACAAAAAAGGTACTCTTGTTGCACATCGCCCAGAGCGATGGTTTTCGAGAAAAGTGAAAGCAAAGAGATTGCTCTGATGGGTTGTTAACTGGTTAATCAACATAAAAACTTATGAAAGTTATGGCGGTTCAAAAGGAACCAAGTACTTATAAAGTAATTAATTGGAAAATAAAAATTTCATGATTTTTTAAAACATCTTATTGCTTTGAAAACAGAAACTTTTTGGTTTAAAAATGTTTTATTTACTCAGTGCCGATTAATACTGAAGAGCAACTACGGCTACGCATTATTGATTGTTCCTATCAAATTCGGACAATACCAAACACCAAGGTTATTCCACAGGGTACGCAGGTCGTGGAGAAGAAGATCAGTTGTCTACATTGAAATGAAATCACTTTGTACATTTACTATGAATGAATTAAAGACTGCATTATTTTAATAAGATATTGGTTTTGTTTCTTGTTTCAGCTACTAAAACAAATCCATAAAAATAGGTCTTATTTTTCATATAATTGACACAAAATTTAGTGTCAAATTATAAAAATAATAAATAATAATATATATAATAATTGTTTTTTTTTTTTTATTTTAATCATATGATTTAATGCTTGCTAATTTGTTGGCCCTGAAATGGCTCAGTGTCTGTCAATTTTCTGGGTCAGTTTTTATTTTTACACCAAATTTTGTAAAATATATTATGCGTGCAATTAGCACAGTTTTGAAATATGTTTATAAATATACAGGGTGATTCAAATATACACTACAACTATTATACTAATGTTGTAGTTTTTTATATATGTGCTATATTTGTTCTAAAAAATTCTAATTACAAAGAGAATACAGGGTATATATAATACAGGAAAATGGCTAAATTTTATGTCTAAAATTATAAATTGTTTTTGTTCTTGTGCTCTTTTTGCGTTTATATTATTGTTTTGATTGAAAATGGCTCAGCAAGCTGCAGGTATGTATTCTACAAAAACGTATTATTAATTTTGATATTCTCTATACTAACGATTTTTTTGCAACTAAAAGTTGGGCGTTCAGAAAATTTGATTAAATTTGTGACATTTTTATTATACTTGGAGATTTAGTTGCGCATTTAGAAGAATTCAGCATATTGTCTATATATACGTTTTACTTAGTAAACATTGGGCTTTCATATAGTAAAATAAAATACTGCGACTTTTGCGACTTTGCTGATAAAATGAGAAAAACATTCTTGGTTTCCTCCAAATTTGCCAATGATATACTAATGCGAGGTGTAAACCGTGATGGAATTGTTGTGTACAAAACGATCGCATTAGTGCCATTAGCAGTATAACACAATTTGGCATTAGTAGCGACTTTAGTGGTATGGGCATTGCTCGCGGATCAGTCGTAGCATTAGTAGTATTAGTTGCGATATTTCTACTGGCATTAGTGGCATTGTCCGTGGAAACACTGGAGCAGTGATTTTCTTTTTCTTTTTTTAGAATCGACGAATTATCCTTTATTTTGTTCATATTATTTCCTCTTTAATTGAAATTAGCAATAATTTATATAAGGTCTACATAAAAAAATTTCGATCAACTATCTGTGTCAAATACAGATTTCCCCGAGAATTGTATTAGCCACATATAAAGTTTGTATACCATCTCGTATATGATACCAAAAACTGGAGTATCTGTAAAATAACATCACCCGATCGGTAAATAATAAATTTTAGTACTGCGGGAGACACTTTTTCTTTTTTTCACAATATTTTCAAATGTCCACTCACTTGTCACTGAAATTTTAAATATATTAATTTTTTTGCTATATGTTTTCCAATTGTACCTTATTTCTTTCAGCAAAAGAAAAATAAACTACTTTAAGTCATGAAACAGAGACCCATCTATCACTGTCAAAGGATTTTGTCGTTGGACAGACTATATAGATAATTGTTGCAAAGACTTCTTCAACAACATTTTATTTCGGTTTTTTCCAAATATCGTTTGACATTTTTTAATCCTTACAGAAAAACATTATGATAACCAAAAAAATGGTTTTAAATAGGACATAAATTACGATTTTTAATTGAATTTTAGTTACAAAACTTTATAAAAACATCATGAAATAATAATAATCAATAGAAAATAATTTTGTTATGTTTTCTACTAAAACTATATTTTCTCGACGTATAATATGAATAAAAACCATCAAAGGAATTCACATCTAAAATATCAATAAAACACAAAAAATAACATTGTTTTTGTATGTTTTCTATCGAAAAACTATATATTTTCTGGACGTACAATAGGAATTTATTTAACCCTCAAGGAACAATCGATATAAAGCACTAAAAATAATTTTCTTGTCCATTACAACAACAATGGACAAATTAATGATTCTAAATGGCCTTGCTATCCTACCCCAATATCAACTTGATGTTTCTCTGGCATAGACAAAAAATATCCCTAATGACTCCCTAAATATTTACTACCCCTTACTTTCATTTTCCTAGTACGCAAGTATTTCATAATTCGACCCTTATTATCACCGTCCTCCCTATTTTTTGTTAGTATGTATTGATTTGTTTCATTCTTTGTCGCGTTTTTTTTTGCTATTTTATTGTCTGTTTATTGATATTTATTTTTTTTTTTTTTTCATACATTTTTTTGGCGGTTTCGATCTAAGATTTCGACAGACGATGACAGAAGAAAAACAGATGACGTCCATACCAATCTATTTGACTCTTTCATTTTACTAAAAAAAGTCTCTAATAATTTTAAGTTAACTATGGGTTTAGATATAAATCCGTCATACGTCGTCTCTTGTTGTTTTTAACCAGTTTTTATTGGTTTATTTAAAAATGACAGATCGTATTTCAATTTGATTGGTTTGACGGAACGATGAACGACAAACGGACGCCGATGCGTATGAACTCGCCTTTTAGATTTTTGACGCTTGTCAAAGTCTTGCCAAATTAGAGGTTATAATTTTGTGTCAACTTTTGTCAGTTTTATCAAATACCCTGCGTTTTGGAAGATGATGCATTTTGATTCGTGTTATTACGTGCGCTTTGTGTCTTTTGAAGTCAAGTGGAGGAAAAATCAGTGAAAATTAACTGTAGACCCAGATCATAGTTTATAGTCTAATACTCGCTGCCCAGGCAAAAAGTCTTATACCACCAATAAAGTTACGATCATTAAAGTTCGTATACCATCTCGTCGTGGATAAAATTGCATCTCAAGAATATGAAAAATTTAAGAACTTTTTTTTTTTTATTTTTTTAAGTGAAGATGTCAAAAGCTGACATGCGATACATTTGTAGAAATAATGGATTTAAAGTACTGCACAAAGAAAAATAAATGCCGAGGTACTGGTTTAAAAAATTAAGATTAAAGTTAATTAATCAACCTTTAAGGTACCTATAAAATTTGGTACCTATAAAAAGTGTTATTAATAATAAAATAGTTTGTTTTATTTATGTTGTTTTATTTATTCCTGCGGAATATTACAAATTTGTAGTTGTACATAAGTTGTAATGTTAAATATAATCATAAATGCGGGAAGTTTCATAAAGCTTGAAAGTAAGAAATAGTTCTTTTTTATATTTTTTTGATATGTGGTGTCTTGTTCTTGTTTGTTTTGTATTAACACATACCGTTTTTATTAAATTAAATAACTCGATTATTTTTCAGTTTTATACAGTTTTTTCTTCACAATATTTTGAGTAATCACTTGTCCAGTCAAATTTTAAAAATATAATAAATTTCCTTTGAATAAGAAGACTAAGGAAGGAGCATAATGCTTATCCATGTATTCGGCATGGTGGGCGGAAAAACCACCATAAAAGCACTCTAGGGTGGGGATCATTGGCAGTTCTGTTTGACAGTTCATTTGACACATTTGGATTTGATTTGAAATTTTTATTGGATTTGTCAATGTTTACAGACTTATTTTACATGTTACATTTATTATTTATTCTACTACTGATAGTTGTATAAAGGTAGTAAATCTAGATGGAAATTGTGGCAGGACTTAAATTAACACAGTGACAGTATTGCGCGATTTATCGAAAAAGACACTAAAATAAGTTGGTTGTAGCGTGCGGTAGATCTCAAAAATTGAGTGAAATAAATAATGGAACAACTTTTCAGTAGTAAGTGACTATATAATATACATACATGTAGTAAACCGATCATTTATGAAATTCACTTAAATTACTTGAAATTATATATTTTCCTTGCATTTTAGCTTTTATTTATTTATTTACTTGTCAAAGATTAGATGTCAAAGAATTTTAATACGTTAATTTGACTTACCTGCTTCAGTAGCTTATCGGATGTTTGTGTTAATAAATACTTATTATAACTTATCTATTTTTAACAGAATTATATATTTTTTATAACAATTTAATAACTACCAACATTTATTCACAACGTGAAATAAAACGACAATTGACCGAATTCTACCCCACGTCTACCCCTACATCATAGTTTTTACTTTTTTAAATAAAATTTAAGAAACGACACTGATAAACCGGAATGTAAGTCGGCCATATTTGGGGCCCATCGCGCTGCGTTGTACCCTAAAGTTTTGTACAACCAACTTCGCCAGTCTTCAAAGAAAGTTCAAACCGGTTAAAAATATGTATGTGGCGCCCTCTGGTGAACCGCCAATGACATCAAAAATCGAAATTTCTCATATTCAAAAACTCCCAAAGCACCAAATTTTCATTTAAATATTGACTTACTTCAGAAATTGTTTCAAATCGAAAATAAAAAATGAAACTTCTACACCTGTATCTCAGAAACTAAGCATTTTAGGACATACATTTATACGAACTTTTTTACTTATTTTATCTACGAATATGCTGGCTGAAGTTTCCGCAATACAATTCAGAGGACTCCTAATTTTTTAAATAAATGGATTGGTGGATAAATGCTGCATTCTTCTATTATCTTGTCTTTGCAGAAAAAAAAACAGAGATCTATAGAGTTGTTCTTAGGGTTAAATTAAGAACATAGAAAATCACTGTGAGTTAAAACTGTGTTTTTAATCATAACTTCAGTTTTTGAATATATTTTTGGTGAAAAATATTTTATTTTGCGCTAGCATAGTATCATTGAGTTTTAGTAGAAGTTGATACTGAAACGTCAGATATCTATCCATAAAGTCATAATTATGTAAATAAGAAAATGAAGACATTAAAATCAATGGAAGTTTGACTTAACAGTTTTTGTTTTTGCAATAACTACGATCTTTTTATTCAGTGTGTGGATATAAAATCTGGTTTACACGAATACCTTCCTCAATAAAAGAAATATAACGTTTAAAAATAGACAAGAGAGACGGAGAGATATGTACATAGCGACCACGTGCCAAGAAGCCTCCTACGTTGATTTCCGTCTCAAGTTACGTTTTATGTTGGAAATTCTGCTTTAAAAATGGTTGGTTTTACGCCCGTATTTTCATTTTGACATCGGCTGAAGTTCAAGAATCACATTGTTGGGTTTTTTTGGGGGTTCATCTCTATGTTTTTGCTGGAGTTATTAACTTTCAAAAAATTACAGAAAAAAAAAAAAAAAAAAAAAAAAAAAAAAAAAAAATAACTATTTTACTTCGAGCTTTACTTGTTATCTACTATTGTTAAGCTATTTTTGACAGTGTTAGCTGGTGATGAGCAAATGCTAGATCAAGACCAAGACTTGATTGGTCTTTGTCTTGGTCTTGCAGACTAATAGTGGTCTTGCAGGGTCCAGTTCGAGATCTTTTTTTAAAGGATTTTACTAATTGGCATTTTCTACATAAGAAAAATCTTTTAATATAAATAGTCACCGTTTTGATCGCAAAAAAATTGGCGTCAGCGATTGCTATGTAATGAAGATCGATGACATCTCCCCATATAATTTTTACATAGTGAAATATGATAGCGATCTTCATTTCATGCCAATGCTTTTGAGCCTATTTTTTATCATATTACTATTTTTTAAGGCCAATGAAATTTTTAAAGAAATAAAAAAAAAAAAAATTTACAATTTTTATTTTTCACTTTACATGGGTGGTTCCTCTCAGCTCGCGGAAGCTTAAAGGAGAACGGTAGTTTTATATCAAAATGAAATTTTGGCAGCATATGCAGATTAACTCAAAGCATTTTATAAAAATATATAGGGACTTATACAGGGTGTGTTCCCCCGAACAAATAACTTTACACAGTCAAAGTTTGTGTTTTTTTCGTAATAGGAAACACCCCTATATATTAATTATTTTACAAAAAGAAAAAAAAAAAAAAAAAAAAAAAAAAAATTTTATTAAAAGAAGCATATACCTTAAAATCTTGAAGAGTTATAGACGGAGAGCTGACTATATAAAAAAAAAAAAAGAGTAAAATTTTAAATTTAAAAAAAAAAAAAAAAAAAAATTAATTTTGTTTAAATGTATTTAGACCTTATATTAATTAGAGTAATTGTATGTTTAACAAAATTAAATGAAAAAAAAAAAAAAAAAAAAAAAAAAAAAAAAAAAAAAAAAATTGTACTTTTAAGAAGTACTCATTTATTTTTTATGGAACAAAAAATAAAAAAAAAAAAAAAAAAAAGAATTTTATATATTCCAAAAATATTTTTAAGTTGCATAAACTAAGAAAAATTTCTATAGATATTTTAGATTCTTTGATGATTTGATGTAGTAGATATTTTTCCTTATTTTGAAACTTAGGGGGTGTAATAAACCTTTTGTTAATGTAAAAAATAAAAAAAAAAAAAAAAAAAAAAAAAAAAAAAAAAAAAAAACTTTAAAATTTTTTAATGTTTACAGGATTAACACATAGTTATCAAACTTAATTAAGTCATTATGTTGACAAATTAGATAGATGAATGAATGCTAAAATGCTTATTTCATGTTTAATGATAAATAGTTGTCTTTAAAAGATCTTTATTTTAAAGGCAATGGTGGAGTTTATTAATAGAAGAAGATACACTTAATTTAGTTCATGTTGTCACCGAACAATAGTTTTGGTAGATTTGGTAATACTTTTTTTACATACCAAAATAAATAAAAGACCCTAGATAGACTTAGGAATTTAACTATTCTCATTATTGGTGATATGACAACAACTGATTCCAACAAATGAAATCTATCAATTATGCATTGATGTAGGATGAAGGTTTGGGCTATTAGGAAATTTAATGAGATTTTTTTTTTTTTTAAATTAATATTTTTAATGGACAAATTTTGACGATTTTGAAAAATATCAAAAAAAAAAAAAAAAAAAAAAAAAATTCAAAATAAAAATTATTTTTTTTTGTTTGTTTGTAAATACCTATGTCCACGACTATGTTGAAAAAGGAAATATCTTATGGTTTGAAGGTGTAGGCAATCTTAATAGCATTTTAAAGGGAGGGACGCACGAATGTTCTCAAAACTTAAACAAAAAAAAAAAAAAAAAAAAAAAAAAATATTTCTAATAAACAATTATCATATTTATTATAACACTAGTTCCTTAGGCGTTAAACAAATAGGAACTAAATCGTACCATTGACCAAACGAAATAAAGGACGTTCATCTGGGCGGGAACATTAAGTTAATAATAATTTATCATTGAAACGAAGTTAAAAAACCGTTATTATCAACATTTATACTAATTGGAGGTTGCCGGTGTTTATATTTATTCCTTCATGTTTTCATACTATGTCGTTCTATAAATAAAATAACAATTATTGCCAAGAGAACATCATGTTTAGTTTAAATAATCTTCATAAATGTATTTTTTGTTTAACGTTAAATTTTGTATAGTTATGTATAATTTAATATCGTATTTTTAATTTAATTTATTGCAAATAGTGTTTTCCCGACTTTTTCACAAAATTTTTAAAGGATACAATGCTCGTTTAATATATTATTGAAAAATAACAAAAAACCATCAGATTTTTTAGAGTTTCATTTGCATTAGACCATTTAAAATACAATTTATTTAAAGATTTGTTATGTAGAAAGTGCCTCTAGTAAAAATCTTTTGAAAAAGTGCAAAACTTTGAAGAGTCTGGCATCAAAACCAAGACCAAGACTGGATCCTGCAACACCAAGACTAAGACCCCTTAATCCCTAATAATATTAGAATATCACATCATACTAAACCATCACTAGTACAGTCACCGGTACGAAAAACGAGCACCTTAAAATGTTCATGTATTTTAAAATTTTATTTCGAATGAATTAGGCCATTCAGACAAGTTGTGATTTTTGAAGTAGAACGTCTATACACTAAGATTCCTTTAAAAAATTTGAAAGAATCGTTGGATATCATCGAGACTAGATAGAGTGACAAAAGACATTTTTAGAAAGAACCTCACTATCTCTTAAAGAAGTGATGTAGCTCTTGAGGTGATGTCTGCATAACTCTTACTTTGAAGGTAAATATACGTTTTATGATAAGTTTTTATCATAAAACATCACAAAAATAGAAATCATAAATCATAAAACTAATAATTAAGTTATACAGGGTGGCCCATCGAAAACGTTCCGGAAGGCATAACGGCTAGGGTATTCTTTTTTTCAAAAAATTTTGAATTTTCTGAAAAATACCCTGGCCGTTATGCCTTGCGGAACGTTTTCAATGGGCTACCCTGTATTGTCACTAAAGTAAAGATTGACAGAAAAATTGCAAATAATGATAAAAGCAGTATGTGACCACTAGCAGTCGTGAGAAAGTCATATTGACCATTTTTTAAAATAGATATTTTTTGAACAAAAAAAGAACTGAAAATTAATAAACCATTATAATCAACTAAAATTGAACGTAAAACGATCAAATCTGATTTCAAAGCCAACTTAATTTTAATTCCTTATGATAATAGGACATGGTTACACAATAATTTATCGGAATGTTTCTAGAACTTCTTTCACAACGACTCGCGTTTGGTTGTTTATGAATTTTTCCTAAAACATTTTCTCGGTATAATATACGTATGCTAATATTGTTTATTAGCCTTGGAAGAGGAACAATTACTTCATTAAAAGGTTAGTTCTAAGCGGGCCAAGTGCTAGTTGACGCAAACCCACGAAATAAAAAACATTTTGCAAACGAATTCGCCAACAAGCCCATGCTTATCAACGTCCTTGCAGATGAAATCAATGAGTTCTGTTACTGGTGTTTTGATAGAATTTTTAATAAAGTTTATATTCTTTTATGACATATCCATTACTACTAAAACCGTTTCACCATGGAGAAAAAATCACATTATTTTTTGTTAAATACAAACTGATATTGAAAAACCTCGAAACTTGATTCCTCGAGATTTGTCAACACTCATGGAACATAGATTTTTCGGGAAGCTTTCTCTATAACAGATTTCGGTATTAAAGTCAACGGAGAAGTCATGACAACATTGATTTGTCGATGACACAGTTCTTATTGCCGACTCTGATGTTCGACTCCAGAAGTACTCCCAAGAAATACGGAATGGAAGTCATGGTATTTGGAAAGAACCAAAATGTACCAATTCCCAGTAAAATAGAGGGCAATATCTCAGAACATGTCTACAAATTCAAATATTTGGAGTCCTGGATTGTTAACACCTTGAACAACGACGTGGAAATAAAAACCAGGATAGAACAGGCCAGAAATGCATTTTTAAAAATAAAGAATGTTTCCCAGAACGCCAGATTGGACCTTGAGTTGAGAATTCGGCTCGTCAGGTGTGTTTGGTCAATACTATTATACGGAGCAGAAACATGGACACGAAAAGTTCAAGAGATGAATCCCCTAGAATCGTTCGAAACATGGATATATCGAAGAATACCTAAAATTTCATGGACAGTCTATATCACAAATGTCGACGTTTACAAGAAAATAGGTAGAGAAAGAGAACTGCTTAATATAATAAAAATAAGAGAAACATCGTATTTAGGGCATATATTGAGAAACGAAAAATATATCGTTCTACAATTAATTGTTAAGAGAAAAATTGAAGAAAAAAACAAGCCTCGGCAGGAAGAAACTATCTTGGTTGCGAAACATCAGAAATTCGACTCACCTTACTTTTGAAGAACTCATAAGAAAAGCCGAAAATCGCGTAGAATTTGCCAGTATGATCGCCAACCTCCACGAAAGAGACGGCACGTAAAGAAGAAGAAGATGGAACATAGGGCATGAGGTTTTGTTTTTTAAGAGCATCAGGTTTCTGCTGTTTTAATTGAATTCCTACAATATGTAGGTATACTTTTGTCTGGAGTTTAATATTGCAAATAATTTAAGGTAGTTCCCTAAATTCCCTTATCTAGTACGTTGAACAAATTAAAATTAAGATTACTTTTGTTAATATTTATCTATTTGCGTTTTTAGCCGACCATACCAAATAGGTAGGCTATTAAGATCGGCAAAAAAAAGTTGTTTTTTAATTTCACTCAAAATGAGTTATTTGGGTGATAAATGACCTAGATACAAAATATTATCATGGTGTCTGTATGTCCGTCTGTCCGTCTGTCAGTCTGTCTGTAACACGATAACTCAAAACCGGCAAACCGATTTTAACCAAATTTGGCACAAAAATACTGTGGCACCCAAGAATCTGGCCTTATTCGAGAACACTTTAGTTTTTTTAAAGCATATACGTCTACAAGAAACCGTTGACGTTCTGTTAAAATGACATTATATCAAGTTAAACTTCAAAATTAACAATTACTACCTGATAACAATTACTTAATGAAAACGGTTAAACAATTACTCAAAACGAAATAAGTAAATTACCAACAGATATTCAGGCTGAGGCGACAAACGCCATATCCAAACTACTTCCGTTTAAATCCCGAATAACTTATGAAAAGTAATACAAAAATTTTCAAAAATAGAAGCAATTTAAAAACGTGCGAGAAGAAATAAAGTTTTTAATCTATCCTCGCTGTTAAAGTATCATTTAATCTACCCTTGCGGGTTAAAGTACTATTTTATCTACTATTTTTGAGGCAATTTTAACAGTTACTATGAAAAAAATATTATTTACATTGTCCTTATGGGCACTTTCCAATCTAAACTTGTTTCTTTCTCCTTTCTTGCATTTTTTTATAATATACGAATAAATAAACCTAACGTGTGTTAAATAATTATTAACGCATACATTACATATTTATACGTATATTTGTATCCTCGACTGGTGGACTATTTTCAAGTAAATAAAACAATTAATATACACCGTTTGGATCGCGTTTGTTTATTTACCTTGAATGCCGTTTGGAGAGAATGAGGTTACCCTGAGGAGGTTGTTCACCGCTGGCCGTTCGCGAAAAAAAAAAACTATTGACACAGAAAAAATATCATTGATAGAATAAACCAGAAACTAATCGATGTACGAGCTGTAAATGAATAAGTGACAAAAATTTATGAGGTGATTACCTTTTTAGTAATGTTTTTTTACATAAGATTTTTCGTTTCTTTGAAAATAGCGAATTAAGAAATAAAATTATCTTTTGGACTGTAAATGTCAATTAGGATATCATAAACTACTTTTTTCTACGATCGTGCAAAAAGAAGCTATTTTTTACACTATCTACTGTATTAAAAGTCAATTTTTTTACACTAGCGCAAAAAACACCTTGACATTATTAATGACGAGCTTAACTAAAGAGAACAAAAATTGTAAATTTTTGTAAATACACACCGGAAAAATCTAGGGATATCATTTTATTAAAGTTAAAAATAAATGTTTTGAATAAACAACCACATATTTGTAGGCCGATTCTTTCTACTTCGATTGAAACGAAGTAGTCACACTACTTATTACTAAATTTGGGATATTTGCACAGAAGTGTTTGTGCATTTTTTGTCAAATGTATAAAAAGCACCTAGCATCAATTGTTCGAACTCGCCAGAATTCATTCAAATAACTTTGTTTAGTATTAAACAACATTATAGAGCATAGACAACTTAACAGAGACGAAATGCTAAGGGTCATGGGTATGCTCGAAGCTGGAATGCGCTAAATCGACGTAGCTAGAGCATTAAATACAACGCAAAGTGTAATATCGCGATTAAGTGCACACTACCGTGAAAGTGGTGATGTTGCTGAATGGTACACAGGGCAATATCGTATTACTACCCCTCAGCAAGATCATTTTTTACAATTAAATGCTCGACGCCGACCGACTCTTACAGCACAAGAGCTTAGTTTAATTCTCCAGGGGAAACACATAATGTAATCGTTAGTCCTGACACTGTTCGCAATAGATTAAGGGAGGTCAACTTAAGAAGCAGACGCCCCTGGAGAGCTCAACCCTTAACGAGAGAAAATCGAGAGGTACGATATTTGTGGGCTCAAGATCATGGTCAGTGGTCGAATAAACAATGGGCCAATGTTCTCTTTACGGATGAGTCACGCTTTGGAATTCATCCGGATTCGAGAAGACTTAGGGTATGGAGAGAACCAGGAAATCTTATTCGGTTGGATCATGTTCAGGAAGTGCACCCTTATCAAGGTGGAACAGTTGTGGTCTGGGTAGAAGTCCAGTTAGGCCGAAAAACCGATCTCGTTTTTCTTGAAAGGTTTCTAACAGGAATCACATACCGTGATTTAATTCTTGAGCCTGTCGTGTTACCATATGCCAATGATTTTGGGAGAAACTTCATTCTCATGCATGACAATGCACAGCCTCATACAGCCAGAGTGGTAAGTGAGTTTATCAATGCTCATCAATTAAACATCTTACCCTGGCCGGCACAATCTCCTGACCTCAACCCCATCGGTCCCCGGTCTAAAGAAGAATTTTGAGAATGGGTATGCCTCGTGAAACTCGTAGTGATCTGGTTCGGGCCGTGAATGCACCGTAGCAGGCTGTACCTCAAGAAGAGATCGACAACCTGATCAGGAGCATGGAGAGACAATGTAGGGCTGTAATGAACAGTAGAGGAGGCCATACCCTTTATTAAGTAAACATTGTTTTATCTTATTTTTTTTAATTCACAGTTTAGAATTAAAAAAAATGTGTGTATTGAGTTCAATAAAAATCAAGGCAAATTTAAAAAATTCGGTAAATTTCGCATTTTTATTTCCAATACGTCCTGTCAACTATTTATTTATTTTAATTTTATTATATCAGAAATGCAAAAAATAAAATTACTGACGATGGCTGGATAAAATTGTAATATCCCTAGACTTTTCCGGTGTGTTTATTTGTCAAATCCTGGAAGGTAAACCAAATACCAGTACCTACTGGACATCACGCACTACTGGACGCAGCAACATTTCGGAAAAGAGTTTCAAGTAAAGAACAAGAATCCGAGACCTCCACAACCAGAAATGAGAATAAAATTCAAATTACTACTGGAAGTGAAGTTTGTCCATCAATTACCTTAGTGAATTGTTCAAACTGCGACATTAAAATTGAAATCAACTCATAAAAATTATTAAAAAAAATAAAAATAATATTTTTTATATTCATGATTATTAGAAAATATTAGACAGTATAGTGTCGTTATTCTGTGAATTACTGTAAAAACTTTTTAATAAACATTTAAATAAGGTTTTCAATTCAATCGTAGAAAAAATGTTGTGTGCAACATGTGCAAAAAGCATATTTGTTGCACTCAGCATGATTGCAGCTCTCGATTTCGTCTCGAGCTGCAAAACTCATGCGCATTACAACAAATATGTCCTTTTTGCAATAATTGTCCAAAAATTCGATTGTTAGAAGGTATCCAATATACAATGAAATATATTTGACATTAGAAGTAAGAGGTTCAACATATTTTTATAAATTTAGTAGGCAAACTGTACATTTATATGGGTTAGTTAATTTATATTGTTCTATTCCTGCTTAAAATGATTCTCCTGATCACCGGGCTTTATTTGAAATCTCAAACTTATACGTTTCCTTGGATACCTCTAAAAAATAATTAAGTGATGCTCAGATTGATACAGATTGGTAATCAATGCTTGACAAATTTGTTGTTCGCTGATGATCAGGTTACAGTTGCTAATGATGAGGAAGATATTATTGACTATAAGCTCAGAAAATTGAAAGATATTCGATATTCAATAAAGTAAAAAAAAAAAAAAAAAAAAAAAAAAAAAAAAAAAAAAAAAAAAAAAAATTACAAATATTTAAAAACTATAATATCTCAAGAAGAAATTCATCTACCAGGAACATTCAACATAGAACACAACAAGTACACAGACGAACTACAATATTCGAATTTATTAATTTTGCCAAACAAATGATAAAACTGTAACAATTCTTAACCGCCTTCGATGGCTTAGTACCTCTATTTACTGTGCAAAACTTCAATTGTAAAGGCGTCACAAAACAAATAAACGAATAACAAATGAAAATAAAAACGCGCAGAACAAAGGAGCATCCGTTCCATCCGCAACATACTCAACGGTGGCTACCAGTGGTGGTGCATCTTCCAAAATCTATCACTATTTCCAGTTATTCTTCAACGTGACAAAGCGTTTCTATTTTAGTGATTACTGCGAACTATATATACCTGGATGAACCGTCCACTGCTGTTCGACGAGTGGGAAACGTTTGGCAGGACGAGCAATAGCATCATAAGCCGTACCAGCTCATTAAATGAACTCTGCCGAGTTCTGCAGTAAAGGATTAACACGGCTGCCAGGCAGCCAAAGGAGCCAAGTGCTGGAGGCAACAATAAAAGCATTAGGGTAGCAACCGAACGAAGTACAACAA